>NC_071325.1:300000-552500 GCF_943734725.1 Anopheles marshallii
CGATCAGGATAACTCGCCCGGACAGGTACCAGTTGCCGGGACATGACGGAAATTGTATTATCACTGTCGCACGACCTCACGATCTGTTGGTGAGGGTTTCTGGTGAGTGTTGCAGGGAGGTCGGTACGCACAGGACATACAGACATTCCGGTCCGTTGAGCCTGGACGGTGCGTGAGTGTGCATTTTGTCTACCAAGCCCGCACGCATTATTGCCCGCAATGGACGCGTATGAATGTCCATTAAGGGGGATTATTTATCACTCGATTCGTCGTCCAGCGGATGTCGATCGGGAAAAGCGGGTAGTGCATTTGGGTCCCGAGGTTTGCCGCGATGGTTGCGAAGGTTGGTGCGAATATCACGTGCGGTTCGGACGATTAAACTTCAACCTCTCACGCTGCCTGTCGGTGCTAAATGTTGGTATACATTCCTTCTGATAACTCCCGAAGCATTCGCCACACCATTACCGCCGAGGCGGGAAAGACTCTCTCACGAACACTTCCAGCACGGAGTACAGCAAGGAACATGGGAGACATCATCGTGCATCTTAGGAATGTGCTAATGGACTCGCCTACCGACCATCCATACTGTGGCTTAATAAAACGGTGGTTCGTTCCGTTTGCTGCGTGCCAACCCATCGGAAGGTTTAATGTTCTCGCTGATCCAAGACATTGTGGGTTTTCCGCGGGGTGGACCGATCTGCAAACAACTAACAAACAATTGATCCGTTAATCTTAGCTCAAGGCAGCTCGTCTTCGTGAACAACTGTAACTCCCAACAACGTCGTCTCCACTTCTAAAGTTCTTTTCGTTTTAACGAGCAGAACGAATTCTGAATTAATAGGAGCTACCGACCACCAGCTTTTCCAACGCCAAGTGTCATTCTACAACGGATTTTTTTTTTCTTTGTCTCTCTCTTTTTCTCTCTCTCCCTGCTTACTAATGCAAGCACGATTTTTGCCAAGCTTGTAGCGGATTATTACACTCACCTTAGCTTTGTTGTTAGTAGCAGTTTAATTATACCACAAGTTTCGACACCATTTAGCCAGTGCACTTGTAATCCTAAGTACCACCCAGGAAGGTTCGCTTCGTTGAGCAGTAAACGGCCCTGTCAAGGTGTTGACTCATTTGCCTCTCTTAACGTTTATCTTAAGTTGCTTCTTACGGCTACTGTTCGTTGAAGCATGTCAAGCCCTGCACTCTCACACACAGTAACACAAACAACTCCCTTACCACGGCTTGTAAAGATACAGCAAACACGCGGTACTCTGCTTTTAGCTCTCTTTGGGGCAGATGTATCAGATGTACTAGCAAAAAAGGTAAAAAGGTAAAAGAAAAATTAGAACAAAAGCTAAACAAAAGATACAAAAGCACAACCACACTGAACTAACCCAAACACCGAGTACTGAATTCGATTGCAATGGAGAAGAAATGATGCAGAACAGATAACTAACAAAACAAAGCAAGTGGCTTGCACATTGAGACTAACAGAGGACATAAAATACAGTAAATATATGTGAAAGAGAGCTAAGTCCATAAAAATCTAGTACGATATAGAATTCATCATCATCTGCTTTTACGAATTTATTAACACCTTATTCCGCGTTTTACCAACATCTGTTAAACATATTTCACAACACATATCGCTCATATTTTAATTCGTCTATTAACTCTGTTAAATCACTCCGGTATCTCTAAAAATTTTGAAAAAAAAGTTGTTTGAAAAAAATATAATACTGTCAATAATATAAAACTTAATAATATAACACTAACTTTTTAGCCACACATCCCCACAGTGCATCGTTTCGACTTGTTTTAAACTGGCCACAATTAGGTATTCCGCTCATAAGCTACGCCTTTACGCTACGCACATTATGCTGCTCCGTGTCCAATACTGCCGATCCCTGAACTCAAAACACAAGTTAAGAAAGCTCCACCTACTCTCATTCCCACTCGGCAACACCATCTCGTTCCCTCCTCTCCGCACTGTGCCAACTTACTACCAAAGAAAGCGATATCATATCAGTATGTTTGGTGATTTTCTGCCGATCGTTTCTTTCCAGCTGGCTGGCATGTTAGCAAGACGTCCAATGCACGTGCGTCGAATTCTTGCTTTCCCACCTCCCCTTTTCCCCTTCAGAGAATCTCAATGATCTCAATGGCGGGAAAAAATGTCCCTTTTATTGTGTAGAAAAAGGAAGATTGGGAAACGCTGTGCGAATTTTCAAACAAAACGAATCTACTCAAGTTCGTTACACGCTGGTCGTTTACTGTTAACCGTAGTAGAGTAGAGAGTGTTTTGATGGAGTTCGAATCAAAGCAAATTAACTTCAATTCAAACCTTATTCTTTTACGACGAAAGCGGCGAACTACTACCAAAACAACTTAGTTTACGTCAGAACTTGCACCTTTCTTTTATTTTTTTGTATCCTTAATCTCACCTCTAGCAATCTTGTAAAGGTTAACCGATGGAAGTTGCCAGCTAAAAGTTACTGTAACCTACAAAAAAAATCCTTCCTTCCAAAGTCTATCATCACAGAACCACCACCCACACGACCAGAGACCAAATAGCCCATTTTTAATAATTTCCCAAAATTATGACACATTCAATGCTGTTCAAGGCGGCACTGTGATATGGTCCCGCAACATTCAGTGAGGCCGTCAAGTTTTTTCGTATGCCGTCATATTTTTCTTTTCATCACGATATACTTGTGCGCGGCATTCTCAACAAGGACGCAGGATCTTACACAACGCTTTCAGGGTGCTTTCATGAAAATAAAAAAACCCAACCTGCTCGTTCGTCCAGATAAGGATCTTCGTTTTTGAGCGAGCTAATAGCTTTATATGCCGGAAAGGGAACACACGGGACTAGGTTCCAGAAGTGACAGGCGACTCGTAGAACGCAACGTTTCCGGATCTATCGACCGACAAAAATAGTCACTTTAGGGCAAGCGGACTTCTAATCTTTTTTTTCTTCTTAGGCGCTTCAGATCGTCGAAGAACTTCTTGCATTTAACAAATCTTGCTTTTTTCTCCTTGGTATAATTTTTTCACTACCCACAGGAAAGGAAAATCTCCTAATCTACCGCCCTTTTCCGCCCTTTGACCTTTTCTTGAGCGTTCGGGCATCAAGTGACCCTGAGCGCCTATGTTTTTTGTTTGTAACGGGGGGAAAAAGCATCTCTTTCCGTGTAGCAGTGCGTGTTTCACGTACTGAAAGTGTAAAGTAGTTGAGATTAGTGTAGTATGAACTTTCCGGACCATATTTATACTGTTTTTGTTGTTGATGCTCTCCTATTCCGCTCACGATTATGTCTTTCTTTGCATATAGGTAATTTATTTCCTTTATTTTTTTTACGTAGCTGGTATCTCTTGGTAGCTATAATAATCTATTTTGCTATTTTGAAATAGACTTGCTAAACTAATTTCAATTGGTACTACTCCAGCGCAAGCGGAACGAAGGAACAACACATGGATTTAAAAAAATAATTTTGAAAGTCTTTCTACGTTTTTTGTTCTTCCATCTAACCGCTCCACAAATAGCACCATCTGCAAGGCAACAAGGTACACGTTAATCCACAGCAGCTTAATGTATTCGAATCTAGGACTCATCTTAGGCATAACAGATTCGCTGCGTGTTGTAGCCACGGCACGAAACATGCTGCGTTTGATTGCATACAGCCAGGCGCTTCATGTGGTGCTTTGCGTTTGATTGCAGTTGCTGTCAGGGATGTTTGTACACTTGCTTGACTCTTAGCAGCTGTAGCATTGTGTTGCATTATGGTTTCAGCCGGGCCGAATATTCCACTCCAAATGATACGGTTGCGATGCAATTTTGCAGCGAAACAGGCGCGCGGCATGTAGCAGCCCAATTCCTTTGGCCTAATATCCCTAATCTGGTTGGTTCGAGTCCCGTTCCGCCTGTCACGTTCACAAATTTTCTGCTGACAGATCGAACAGCGGGCAGTAGGAAAGCTTACGTTCTGGCAGAAAAGCACACTGTTGAATCAACCCTACTGTACACCCGTAATAGTTGCTTGAAAGCGGTTGCTAGCTTCAAACAGTACGGCGCAAACATGTCCTGACGTAAGTTCTTTAAGAGAGTTAAAATAATAATAATAATAAAAGAAAAAAAAACGAAGACAGCCGTGCAAAGAAACACTACCAGCGGGAAACGATACAAGAAACAGAGCGTGCGGTAAGAGATGGCAATTATGAGCCATAAGTTGCTGGAAGCATTTTCGGAAGCCCTAATCCTGCAATTTCTTCTCGTGCCTGGTCGAGCTGTTGCTGTTCTACAATATTTGCCATTGCGCCCGCCGCACGACATCCTTTCGCATGTCCCATCTTTCCCAGCGTGGTTGAAACCATTGCGTTGAAGTAGATCCGTTTTTATTCCATCCTCTAGCCCGCAGTACCCTCTAACCACCAGTACTCCGAATTTTGGCCAGACTCAAGACCGTCTGCAGTGCGCTTTTGCACCTTTGGTTGACTATCTCAGCCATTGCTTCATTCAATACGGTGAACCAAAAATCCCCCGGCTATGCACACGCTCCACCTCGGCAACTCGTTCCAATTCCAAAGCTGCTGCCCCTTCTCGTTGCGAACATTCGGTTTCCGCCAACTTGAACCAGAAGCACTCGAATGCGAGGACATACCGATTGCTGGGTTTCGCCCACAGCCAGACAAGACGATCTTGGAGACGGTCAGCTCAGCTGCCGTACACACTGCGCTAAATCTGGTATGGCACTACGCCGCATCTTCATCGGGCGCAATTAGACGCCACAATTGGTACCACAATGGTGGATAGAAACGGGGGAGTAAAAACTAGGAACAGTGCTGAAAGTTCGTTTTAGGAACAGTTCGTCCAAAGGTATGGGAAATGAACGATAGGTATTTCGTGAAATTCGTCAATTACCAGCGTGTACGAGTCCCACAGAATGTCCACAGAATGTCGGGTAGAAACTCCACGCCTTCACGAGGAATCTCTAGCCGAAAGAAGTACGGGAACCTTGGTCTGTACAGGGCGGGAGGTCAACTGCGAAAGTCAACTGGTCAAAGCGAAGCCGAACCAGTGTGACACACGTGTATATACGTACAGGTATGTGCTGATGTGTGTATATTCTTTATGAAAAGCAGCAAACGAACTACCTGTTATCTGTCTAAGCGGACGAACGCACGTCCACCTGGTTGCCGTAATACCTTCGCTTTTGCCGATTTGCTGTCGAACTTTTGAGCAGGCCGTGTTAGGACTACGGCTGAAACATTTTGCACAGAGTTTGCTGAGTAAATGCGGATTTCGAACTGGCACTAGCTAGCCTTCCTCAAACCTGCCTACATCGCCTCGAACATCGCGCTCCCTCTTACAACGCCTTTGAATAACAACTTTTACTGAGCGTACCGGTGCGCCTAAAAAACCACCCCAATTTCTCCTGTATCCTTAAACTACGCTGTATTTTTGTTATACTTGAACCAACCCTCCCCCACCTCTTCATTCTTCGTTCCCAGTGCCCACTCTACCCTTCGCACACGTACCCTGACCTATCCAATGACTCTATGATGTATTGCTTCACGTCGATTTCAGCACGACCGAGATACCGGATCAAAAACCCACATAAGGGCAAGGTGCAACAGGGAAGGAAAGCCCAAAGTATGGGACACACCTGCTACGTATATATGAGGTTATGGTCGTACTAAACAAATACTGCGCATTTCATATCGAAACGATTGCGAGAACACTAGATTTGGTGATGGATCCATCTCGAATTGGACGCCACGGCTTTTCGGGTTAAGCTGCCTCCCGGCCCGATGAAACCTTCGTTACATTTTCTCCCATCGGTAGCTGCGTGTGACTTACATTTTTGTTTTTTATTTGTGTCCTTTCGCCCAAGCGTCACGTATCCACCGCAGCGATTGTACATTCAATAAATGGAAATGGAGCAAACGGTGAGATGGAAAACGGAAACGTCCTTCTACACCGATGGATTGTTGATACCCGAGGAATCGGAATCAGAACGACATCACAACATGGCTCATGTGTTCTCCCTATGGACCGTTACTAACATACATACGTTCTCGTTATATCGAAACAAAATGGCGTGTACCCTGAAGCTCAGTGCACAGGAAGGTCGTAATCGCGATTTTTGAAAAGGATTGAAACACTGGGATATTTTGGACGGTATGGCTTCCCTGTTCAAGCTCTCCTTTAACAAAACAGCCGATTGCGGTAACATTATATAGTGGTGCCACAGGCGAAGTACGGAATGCTTTACAACGTGTGGTGCTTGTTGACAAAATATAAAATGGTAAATGTACGTAGCTGCAGAATGCATCTAATACAAATAAGTGAAATATAGAAAGTAACTTAACTGTCTGCCTATTTGTTTTCTCTAGTCATTAGGAAAAAATCAATTAATGTAAAACCTGCTGTAATTTTTTTTAAATTTTACAATTTATTTATTAGGTGCTTACTTGCTTATTTGCTAGGTGCCTTGGAAAATGGAAATAACATTCAATAGCATATCTAGTTTAAAATATGATATTATCTTCAACGCTATTCTCCAAAGAAAATCTATTCGTTTGCTTCATTATATACTGCTTGGATTTTTGAGTTAATACACCGAAGGTTGTGAGATTCATTGGATAAACCTGGCACCATTGAATTATTGATTATTGAGACATTATTGAACATAGTATCAGTACACTTATAAAAATATAAACTAAGGTTTATTCTATAAATTGGTGCACAAGGTGCACTAACGTCCATCGAACACAGACGTCAACCAGGACGTGGTGCTTATCTGCAGCTGCAAACGAAGAAAACGATTCCACAGAGAGATGCAAAAGAAGAAACCATAGTACCCCAAAAGTCATTCCGAAACCAAATGAAGGTGGTGTGTGAAGTTGTTATAGACCTGCAAGCAGGGTTGGGTAGGTGCTTGTGCTGTGAGGAAATAGCATACGAGGAAAGAAAGGTGAGCGATAGGAATGAAAAATCAGCAAGAGCACACCAGGAAGGTGAAAAGAGCGTAACGCGCGTTGTCCGTGATCGTGCTAAAGTAGGGAACAGGGGATGATCATCTCTACCCAGGAGGAGCTACACCTTCTGGACACACATTCGCACCACTGTTCTCCCGCAAACCTGTGACTGTGTGCGTTGCCTACACCAGACGTGTTTTTTTTTCTGGACAACTCAAAATCTTCGTTTGGCCATGTACCAGAGAAAATAGTCGATACAACTGAACAGACGATATGTGCCGTGACGATATGTGACGATATGACGATATGGAAAAGGTATGCGACAATGTATTAGATTATGCAGATGATCTGTGTTGAGATTGAAGGCTCTAGATTTGTTTAATAAAAAACATTATCTCTCATATCATGACAACTTGCCTCTGAAAAGAACGGACTGAACAGCTACTTGGTAAAAGATTGTTTGAAATAAAAAAAATGATTCCGCGAGGGTCTCAAACAAACAGGTATTCAGGTGGAAGTGTTCTTGAGAGATCACCACCCTTGCGAGCAGATACGCAGCCAGTCAGACGCCTTTCTGTAGTCCGGGAGGTCTGTTCCGTACGACTCGGTACTCATTCCTATGAACACGCATGATTTTATCGTCTCTGTTTCTCGTTCACTATTCCCGGGTTCTTTCTCTCTCTCTCTCTCTCTCTCTCTCTCTCTCTCTCTCTTTCTCTCTCTCTCTCTCTCTGTCTCTTTTCGGGTCTCCCTTCCTTCTGCACGTTACCTGTATTCGCATGTGGTTGTGTGGGTACGGTTGAGTGCAAGACCCAACCTAGTGGGGGATGCGAGACTGGTGACCCCAGCGCCAGTTTAGATCCGAACGCAAACGAGACTGGCAGCACCAGCGCCAGCAACAGTGGTCAATAGTAGACAGCAAACTAGGTTGCAGTTCCAGATCGATCTACAATCAACCGTCATTCCGGCGGGCGAAGCCGAGCAGTGCGACGCTGCGATCAAATACAAAAACCCACGTTGTTGTTTCTTTCGCACAGACCGTCACGTCGTGCGTTCATCCTGCAACCCAATACTAGTCTTGTCGCTTGTATTCGGTTTGACCAAAGTTAGTCCCGGCGGTGTAGCTTCAAGGTAGTTGCCCTCTGTAGGCTGTGCGTGTGTGTGTGCCTTCGGTCTAGCGTTCGATGCCTTTGTGTCCTAGCACCTCGGAAGTAGTTAAGTTTTTTTAAGAGAAAGTGTGTGGCGTGATTGTGTTTGTGTGTGGATCCAAGCGCCAAGCCGGAAGCGGTAGTGTTGAGTCGCGTGTGATTCGCGACGCTCGTGGATCACTTCCAGATCACTCATCCAACTCTCTTCATCTACGGCAACAAACCGCGGGGAACATCATGCGAGCCCTAGTCTTGACTTTTTTTGGAGCCGCCGTGTGTCTAGTAAACGGTAAATTGGCAAACATATTTCCTCACTGTATCAAACCGATCATTAAAAATTCATTTCTATTAGCTAATAACCTCATCTTGATTTATGTGTGAGATTAAATGAGGAGCACGATCTCGATCTCGAAGTCTTGTGCCATATTATCAAGAACAAAGGTTGAATTTCAACATTTTTCCGGGAACCGCATATTCGGAAAGTTTCCATTTCTGTACGTCGTTGACTATAACTTCACCACGAAGGCACACGAACCTGTTTGCTAACCTGCCTGCACAGCTTATCGGCCTTCATTCGGTATAAATCATTCTTTCGCACCCCGGGGGAGTGGAACCAGTGCCCCAATGTTTCCCTTTCATATCAATTTCACGTTTGACATTCACTTTCAAACTTGAATCCCGTGACAAAGATGGCCTTCAACGGTGGCATTCCAGGGGAAAAGGTGACAGCAACAGTGTGACACTGTGACTCCACCGTATCTGTGGATTCTTTCAAGAAAGGTAAACAGAGAGAGATAACTAAGAAATGTTCCAATATCGAAAAACTCTACAAAGCATTTCGAAGGAAACCCTGATGTAAAATTTTAATTTAATTTCAAATACCCACTGCAAATAATCTGTTTCCTTTTGCTAGCAACCTTGCAATGCGTATCTCTTCAATACATTTCCTGGAAAGTAAACTTAAAATTGGGGCGGCCCGGTGGCGTGATGGTAGCGGAGCCGGTCTTCACACGAACGGACCGGACCAAAATCCCATCCGGGCCAATCCCCCGTAGCAAGGACTGACTATCCGGCTACGTGGTAAAATAAGTCGATACGGCCAGGCCGTTCTAACGAAAAAAAAAAAAAAAAAAAAAAAAAAAAACTTAAAATTGGCGTAATGGCGGAAGTTCCGCCTGTTAAGTCAGACGGGTCTCCGGTGGTTAATCGTTCATCACCGAATGAAGGTGGCGCCATTGTTGCTCCATCGATGAGATGGCGTTGGAAAACAAAAAAAAAGGCAAGACCAACTATGCCCCTATAGCCGAATGGTGTGGTTCCGCTTGACGGACTCCGGTCAGGTAGTTTGGTACAGGAAAAACACGATTACAACAACTTGCACCTGATTGTTTCGTTCGAATTCCACTCCACTTGTCATTGGTGGCTGCGTTGTTTGTAGGTGCTATTGAATATTTCGGAGCTTTCGCCTACCTAGACACTATATTGTGTGACCTCTCAGTAAGCGTTTTCGACGGATGGGCTCGCAAGTTTTACTGCTCCATTACGCCTCAATAATATAGACATGAATGTTTCAGTACATTATTCCGGCTTTACTTTGTTGTTTACATTTTTGTCTTCTTAAGTTCCATTATCACAGATTGCCATTATTGTGGCAATTATGTTTACATGTTTATGCGAGTGGGGATTCCATTATCGCGTACAGGGAGGATCGCTCGCTGATGCCGCGAGTCTACATTCGTTGCGGCTTTCCATTCCAGCATTTTTGCCACTGTAATGGCACGCTTTGAGCTTTCTCGGCTGCCATAATTTCTCCAAACTGCTCGAAAAAACACACTACTTTCGTGTTTGCTTTTGACGCAACGGCAAAGGGTGGTGGTCAGTCGTAACCCGTGCTAGGCCCCCTGTGCAAAGGTAAATGTCGCGCCGTGGTAGAAGTGGATGAAAACAGCTTTGGGGCTCGTTAGCGGACGCGCCACACCGTTTGCATCACCGTCACCGTACGTTTCACACCGGCGCGATACAACATTAGCTCCGATTGTTTTGGTGGCGTAAAAGGGTGTGAAATGCAGGTGCTGGTGGAGAAAGGGAAGACGGGGGAACATGAGGTTGAAGGAAGGAACGAGTGTTGCGGAATGGCGGAACACAAGCCGGTTTACATTACTTCATCCGTAAAAAGTCGCGCACGAAAAACGCAACTGCACAAAACCACCCCTTACTCAGCGGAAGGAATGACCGAGGGTTAGGAGGGAAGGAGCTCTTGAGCGACATCTTACGTCGATGCAACCATTCCCTACACTGAGTGATGATGCTGCTGTTATTGTTTTCGCTGGTTATTGTTTGTTTCTGATATAAGCGCGAAGTGGAATTATCCGTACAATAACAGTAGCGAACGCGAGAGAAGAGGGAGGGGAGAAAGCAAATTTTCAATCGGGGGTGTAGAGCTTTCGATTTTACATTTCATTTTCCGGTTTTCTGTAATTGTTTCTTTCTTCCCATCACCTTTTTTTGCTGCAGTTATAAGACGGAGCCTCATTTTTTCCTTCCAAATCGCTCAATGGTTTGTATGCTTTCGTTCATGCTGTTGCCGTGTATTTCGGTTTGTTTGTATTTCGATTCCCTTTGCTCGCTTTATCGGTTAATAAAGCGTACGGATTTGGTTTCATTTCGCATATTTCTGTCGATGCAATTTACTTTCATGGCGCCACAAACGTTGCATCCGGTTGCCATTCGGTAGATACGTTTATACGTTTATATAAGATACGTTTATGGTAATAAACTACAAGAGTGTTGTGGTTCTTAAAGTTTCTGTTAGTAATATTGTTATTATTTATATTTTAAGCATATTAGTTTTGTAACGAAATTCCGAGAAAAGTTCTGAATTTTAACAAGGGAAAAATATATTAAGTGTATTAATTGAGTTTAATTATCGGTTGAATGAGAAGCACTTCCAACTTCCCTGTCATCAGTAAACTTTGTAGCGTAATCGATAACGCTATCGAATCTTAATTTCGCCCGTGTGTTTAATTGCTGTCATTAACGCGGTGTTTTTCAAAATTTCACTTTCAAATTTCACAGCAAATTTACATCCCAAAATTACACCTCTCTTCTATTAGCGATTGTGTTGTATATACGCTTTCATTGTACGAGTGTGTGATTTTTTTACTTCTTTTATTCCATCACGGAAGAAGCTGCAAGTGCTATTAGTTTTGCAATTTTTTCCACAATTGAATATAACGGATAGGTTTTGTGATGGGTACTGCTTCACTTTTGTATTATTACGTTTTTTGCTTCCGCCACCCAACCCATTAGTAGCCAACTTCTCGTGCATCACTTCCGGCAGAGCGGGGCAAGAAGTAAGTGAGTTTGATAACCTTTTTTTTCAAAGGCACTTCGCACAGTTTCCGGTGCGGCTGATCGACCTATGAACATACACTTTCGCATTTTAGAATATTTACTTCCGGTATTGTGTTGCCATCATTTTGTCAGCATGGTTGCGTTTGTTCGATCAGGTTTGGACCGTAGTGGTATATTTACTCTGCCTACAATATTAAATCGTTTTGCTGAAATGGAAGTAAAATTTGTGAAAAACTTTAACTTCTCCACCCGAAAACCACTACCCACTGTCGCCTTTTTACGATCTTATATAGCTCAACAGGCAACTGTGCATAACCTGCTCAGCAATTTAGTTTACGGTACCCGTGCCAAAACTCTAGGCCCACTGATTAAAATACAATTATTAAAATCGACATACTAAAGATTGTTTTGTGCTCATAAGTAGACGTAATTTCATCCTCCAAACTGGACGCCTCACCGTGTGCAGCGAAGCTGTGCTGTCGGTCGCGACGAACGCACGCACCACCGGTTTTCTGTAGCAGCACCAGGTTTGTGTCCCAGCCGATATTCAAATTCAGCACCGGAACCGCAGCGACTTTGCATGCATCATGCGTTCTACGCTGCAAGCCAAATAAAGTCACATTACGCTCGCACACCGGGGAACCGTTCTCATAATTTGTTTACCGATAATTTTCATCTCGATAAGCCGCCACGATCCCGATAAACTCTCGCTTCCGGTAAGCCGGCGGTGTGCGGGTTATGGGTCGAATACAAATCAAAGCGCGTTTTTGTATGTGTGTGCTAGAACACAAATTAGGTACCGGGGGTAGATCGGCATCCATTCGACGAATTCGTCAGTGTTGCCGGAGCTGCTGTCAGCGGGCATGGTTTGAAACATATTGGGAATTTAGAACGCGGACCGGCATGTGCCTTCGAGGGAGTTGTTTTTCTTGTATGATACACTGGCCAGTGCATTGCAGTCTGTTTCTATTGAGCATGATCTAATTTGTTTGTGTGCACCAAATTGTCCCAATAGTCATTTAATTTCTTTCGGATTTAACCGTCAAAATTCGGCCACTCGCCACCCAACTTGACAGGACTTGGTTGTGTGACTTTAAATAGTAGTTTCCTAATGCTAATTGTTTTATTAATATTACTTAAATCCATTAACGAAAATGTGACATATTGCAATACCGAAAACAAAACAAAGTGATGCCAGAATTTGACACCTGTCAAATTCACTGTACTGCTTACTATATATATATTTTATATATCTAAAAAAAATATATATATATATATTTTATATATATCTTAACAATGGTTGCAATCGTTGCCAGCACACACTCATATAAATTCATTCTATACCTTTGGAATGGTTCAAATCCCCCATTTTAAATCAGACATTTTGCTAGTCCGGTACAATCTGCGTTCAACACCCCGGACATACCCAAACCCAACATACAGGGATATTAGGGACCATGCTTCCGTATCACGCCGTGAAATCAACACGACGTGAAACCCCAACGCGTACGTACTGGAACCAGATAAACGAACCCATAAAACCACTGAATAATGCATCCCGTGTGATTAGGAGGAACGGTGGCCAACATCATTCAGCGGCTCAGGAGCGGGCAGTGTTTGCAGCTTAACCGAGACACCACGTGAAACTATCGCGGTCGAGATAGTGCACACCCTTTAAGCCACTACCATTAAAAAGGGTACAGATAATTTACCGATAATCGTGGGATTTTTGAAAGCAAAAATACGCTAGGCAAAGTTCAAACAACGGTTTCGGTATACATTCGCCAACCACTGGCAATTTAAAAAAACACACACCCTCTAAAAGCAACCGCGTTCCGGGATGGTGTCCGTGCGGGAGAAGTATATTGGACGGAACCACATTCGTCCCAGGAACGGATGGGGTCATCTTCAGGAACATCGTGTGTGAGCTTTGTATGCTTTGCAAGGATGCGTCCTCCATCTTTTGGTTGGCCTTTTGCAGAGTTGCTTTCTACAGTCATTCCACGAAATCGTCAAATCTCGAATTTCCTTGAACCCATCGTTTATATTTCGTATTAAAGAATTAAATAATCCAATTCAATTCAAATGTTAGCCAAAAACAATGTATGTAATAATTAAATGTAACACGTTTTCAAAATTTTTTTAAAAATTACGTATCAAACAACTATACAATACTAACTATACTATATACTATACAAAATAAGTATACTATATATATATATATATATAACTATGTTAACTATACCACGTAGCTCGAGTATCGCGTAACTCGGGAAGAGACTGTATTTTAAATTTTTGTTTTTAAATTTTTGCAATGTGCGAATACATAAAACAAACTCAACCCCAATCCTGAGACTCTAACCCGGGCATCCCGTCCCCGGGCGTATTTCGACAGAGTCTTCCATCTTTGCCGGTTACGCTTCGAGGTTGGGGTTTTGTTTTCGCCACTCGTCCATTTCATTTTATTTCATCTTTTCGAGTTCTGTTGACTTACGGCAACAAACATGCAGTCAAACAGCGAGTCGAGTAAATAAACGAGCAAACAAAACTCGACTACCGTGGAGGATGCTTTTCGGAGAAGACGCGGTTAGCGAAGGGGCTGAAAGTCAATATCATCCACAACAAAAGGAAGGAAAACCCGTAGACATACACACATTCATTCGCTCTACTCTTATCAAGTCTAATGGGTACACAACAATGGCTAACGCAAACTGTACCGCATGGAGAATCCTTGAAGTTTGGCTTTGGACCTAGCAGCACCTCGCGCACTTTCCAAAACATCTGAGTAGGTCAGTTCGTGTTCTAGTGTCAACACATGAAGCATACACTGGTCACATGATTGGTACGGCAAAAAAGCAACACCTTGAACTAAGCGGCATTTGTCAACCTGTTTTTACTTTTTCTTTGAAACAGGCGGACATCCTCTGCTTAGTGCAATCGAGCAACATTTCGGCTTGTTGGTCTACAATAAACTCAACGCTGTATTACGGTTAGTAGCGCTGAGCCAACAAGTGAGCGCTCATTGTAACTCATAGCAGAGAAAGTGCTTCACCTGTAATATATATCCTGAATCAGTAATGTAAAAAAATGACTTCAGTAGCTAAATATTGTAACATTTGGAGTTTTCACATAAAGTTTGTTTATCTCAATTATTTTTTTGCATCATATCAACCTTGTAGATGTTGATAAAAAACACCGACCTTTTTAATTATTATTTATACAAGTCTATTGCACTAATTCTTTGACCTAATGTACCTTTTTATATCATGAAGAGCGGTCAGGATGTATTACTCAATGAAAAACGGTATTACCGTGTGATTACGGTTACACAAATGTTTCAGTGAAATAACCATATTACAAGAAGCAAATGACTTGTGAACGTAAAGTTCACGTTAGTCATAATAAATAAACGACGATGTAACAATCTCGGGAGGCATGTTCATCCCCAAAATAGTAAATTATGCACTAAGATGTCCGGTGTCATAAAATTAAGAGCCATTTATTGCAATACCACATTACACCGGGGACACTACATTAACACCTTCGTTTTACACCGTTTCAAAAGCACATAAAATGCTATCTTCAAACCGGTAAACCATTTTATGGTTATACTAAATTGCAATCCATATTACTTACATTCACTCAAACAGCTACTTGAGAGTGGGGGAATATTTTTATGGGAATCTAACCAACAGTAGATTTTGTTGTTAATTTTGGAGTCCTTTGTGAACTTGAGATCTCAGGGAAATAACTCAGAGATCATAGTTATATGAGTTGTGACCCGCAAAATAAATGAACCTAACACTCCATTGATCAATCTAAAATCTAGTCGGATCAATAAAGTAATCTCGTCTAAATGTTCAAGCAAAGATATAACTTCGAGTAACACTGTGCTTTTGTATAGTCGCCCAGTTGACGGTCATAATCAGACCAAAAGGTAACAAAGATTAGCAATAAAAAACCCCATCTAATACACGCACGACAATACAATCGCAAAAATATACATTTCAAAATCGCAACAACGATTTTACCTGTATAGACACCCCGAAGTGGGCTTAACATTTCATTACATTCATCACATTTTTATTGTGAAAGGACAGACTGGACTCGCGATGGCATGGGGATATCAATAAGGAATTCTACACCGCACGAACGCCGGTAGGTCACGTCCCGGAGATCAAGAAAACAATACTACATCGTGCCCTTTGTCCATACTCAGACACAATTTGGTTTTTGCAAGGTTGCATAGACTATCAAAGCTCAGTGTCGGCTTATAAACCGGTACCATAGCCACCGGTTCACAGTCATTGTTGGTCCTGCGTATGGCAAAATTGGCACGCAAATTGTCCGTGAGCGTACCAACGCACCAATCACGATCATTTAATGCTTCCCTACGCTGCCCAACACGTTACGTAAAGACGTGGTTACGTTCCTTCGTGCTCTGCAAGGACCAACCAATTCCTGACTGTCCAAAAAATTTATCATCGTTCGGAAACAATTTACCCGGGTGGTAAACCAACGTAATGGAGCTTTAGAGTTATTAATATGTTTTATTAAAGGACACATTTTTCAAGTTTTACAGTCTTGTTTGTTTTCCCATCGACACAGCAGGGCCGCTTTTAGTCGTGCTCCACCGGGAGATGTTCCCATACTAGAAGGACTGTTATGTGTTTTTTGGTGTATTGGTATGTTTTTCTATACATGTTGTTGCCCATTGTCCGTTGACCTTAGCAGACGACAATATGGCGTGGTTTAAATTTTTCATACCACCGCTATTCACACCAAGGAAATGGTCCAGGACGTCGTAGAGAGGCTTAAAATATGGGTTTCACTGTTTCGCTGCGGCGTGCTCGTACGATTCTACCAGGACGACATCAAGCGAATAGGTAAGGTTATTGCCGTATCGACAGGAAAAGATATTTTACAACGTTTTCTTAAACATGTAAGTTAACGAGAGCAGAAGAAACCGACGCTAGTCGGTCGGACTGTTGGAGACAGCAACGAGATAAGCAACGAGAATAATAATTTACAATATGTTGAGTTAATTGTGTTTCTTGTTGTTTATGTCTATCATTCTCATACTTTGTTTCTCACTATTGCACAGCTGTGGAACTATTTGTAATTTACCTATGAAAAGAAATTATATGAAATTACCACTCCGCACCCGACGCTTTGAGTCCATTGAGATAATCAAGAAGAATTCGATGAAGGAACTAAAGGCGATCTCTTCAAACGACTACAAGAAAAGTATCGATGACTGGGGAAAAATAGCAAATGTATAATATGGGACTATTAAAACTTACAATTTCTTGAATTTTTCTTAACCAATTCTCAGTTTTTTTGTGGCAGAAACAAACCTTTAAAAGATGTAGAAATAATCTCCAAGAATGTTGATTGAAATTTCAGAATACGATAGTTCCAATGTACTTTAATATTCCTTGACATAAATCCGAATATCGCATGCATTTGAGTTTGGTCTAATACACCGAAAATCTCCAACCAAATCTTATTCGAATCTACACAAAGTATTACTTACTAACACTATCATTCTGAGTTCCAACTCCCAATGCAGCTTACTTTACAGCAAAAGAATTTTCCAAAACACCTGACACACATGTTATAGTTTTGTTACACCATGCTTCAGAGCATTTTGCTACTGAACAATTCGATATTTGATTATTCAATCTGTCCCGAACCCATCAACCAATGCACACCCATCAATCGTACCGTTGTGCCGTACGATACAACATCATTCTTTCGCTTCATTTCCATTGATGCTCCGAGTGACTTTATAGCCAGGTCCCGATAACTTCATCTCACTGCAATTTACGCAATCTGCGAATATAGTTGCATGTTGTGGAATGTGTGGTGTCTGTATTTACTGTTTCCATGGAGCTTGATGTGCGTTTCCATCTCACCTAAAAAAAAACAATCAACAACTAAACAACAAATTTTTTATCACAAAGATTTAAGTGCGCGCCAACATCGTCCGGGAGGTAAGCATTCGGGGAATATGTGCGAAGGTGTGCCGACTGGAGACATAAAAATTGTAATCATATAAATCCTTTTTGCGCACGTGTGCGCTTTTTGTGTTTGCCGGTGAATAGTAGAACGGTACCGTGTAACGTCATCATATACACGTTGAGTTGGTAAGCGCGCGACACGTGGGTTTCGTCCAGTGGACGGTACAAAAGGTGGCATAAAAACCGGAATGCATCACAAAACAAGACAACCCACGCAATTCATTACCCGTCCAAAAAGGGGGCTGGGGGGGAAGGGGGTGGGTGAGGAAGGAGTAGTGAGGAGGATAAATCGTAACGATAACAGCAAAAAGTCTTTACCCTTGGAGGTGTGGAAACCGAGTGTGCAAAAAAAAGCAACACAACAACGTAGAGACGGTCCATCGTGTCCAAATCGGCCACATATGTGAGGCTGCCCATGGTTTGAAGCAGTTCATCTTCTACCCAGTTCATCGCACGTAGCGAACCATCATGGAGATTGAAAAGAGACGCTCCGAGCGTGTTGTAAAGAGCCATTTCACCTTACCCGGAGCCAGTTTTCATGCTTCCTCTTTGCGCCCGTTAGCGTACGCTCGATGAAAGTGAAATGGCCGCAAGCCAGGCCCCGGAATGTCACGAAAACCTATTAACGTCTGTCGTCTGCAAAAAAAAAACACACACACACACACTACGAGAAAAATAAACAGGAAACGGGGACCCGGGTAATATGACGAAGAAAGGCCTGAGAAGCAAACCACTTTCAATTTTTCGTTCACCTTTATAGCTTCACTTTCGCTCGTCGCGTTACTAGAGAAGAAAAAGTGAAACAACACGCCATGTATTGGGACGGCACACGCGTTTGTAACAGGGGTTCGTGATCGTGTCAGATTTTGCGGGTTTTAACCGTATAGGTTCGCAACTTGGTCACTTTGCTTCGCGATTAGTAGGCCGTGAAGAGCGTACGGTAGAGTGATCTTAAGGGGAATATCAGCCATTATTCTAAGGCCTATGTAGAACGAACAACTTCATTTGTCACTGATGGTGTCTCTATGGTATTACGTCATTCCATTTACCCTCGTGTGTCAATATGTAGGAAGGAGGAGAGGCTTATAGGTGCAGCTCATAAATTATGAATAGTAGTTATACTCATTTTTGACAACTGATGCCTGGGAGGGAGAGGGTCATAAAGGACATAAACCATGGATGATTCATGAATCCCTTAGGATTTATGAATCTTTGAAATGGAGATTTAGATTCATACATTTAGTTCATTCGCATACACATAAATCTGAATCAAATTCATCCAACACTAATCATCACCATTGCCTATAATAAGCGACTTTTTAAGTATTTGAAGTATGAAAATATTCTGATCGTCATGCAACCATTTTGAACCGCATACTAGTAGGTATCTGCTAGTATCTGTATCCCCAGATTTTTTTCAAGATTTATTAATACCCAGTATGGATCTAATGTTCAAAACGAGCACAGCATACTCCACTTGATAATCAGTTTTGCTTTACTGATACGACCGATGTCTTCACGTTCTGCTGTCACAAATTTAGCTCCCTATCAAGTTGATAGAGCCAGATGTAGTGGGTAACACCCAGCAAATGCGTTCCCGTTCCCCGTTCCCGCCAAAACCGTCCGATCCGAACGAAAGCGAAAGTTGTCCGAAACGGAGCACCAATGCGAAAAGTCAAAACATTCCCCAAACCCCGTTTTTTAACGAGCGGAGAAAGCGCTCCGACACGAGAGCCGTCGTTGGTGACCTTTTCGATGTCCAATGCTCTTTTTTCCGCTCTTCCGTCCTGCTTACGTGCGCTTCCACCTCGAGGAACAGGTTCGGTACAGGATGGGCACAAAAGGGGCACAATCGTGTAGACACCAGCGGGAAGCAAATTATGAAAACGAACGTAGAAAAAGAGATTCAAGAAAACAAGGTTATGTGTTTCATCGCATATGTGATGCAATTTTGCGTGTCTGCTCGATCGTGTACAACGATAGTAAAAATATGGATATCAACTGAAGGAAAAAATATGAAAACAAAAGGGCATTAAGAAAAAGCATCCGTACCGGTGCACAGTAAGTAAACCCTCACAAAGTTAACGAGTTTTTTATTTTATTTTTTTAACATTTACAAAACTAACTCTTCATTGTGGTATCCCGCGATGACCCAACCATGCCTTTGAAATAGCCTTTATATGTTTTAGACCCCACGAATAAGAACGAAACAGTTTGATGGCAGAAGTTAAACGATTGATGATCGTTTGCTATGCCATCAAGGGTTAATACGCGCCAAGGCTGCAGAGTGATGATAAGGAGCCTGGTTCGCTGGTGATAGCCTTTCCACATATCTTTCCTCCCTTCATTATAGTGCAATCAGTTTTCTCTTCCTTTCTGGGAGGCAAATAACTATATTACATCATAGAACTCTTGAACCACGTTCGCTAATGAAACCGAACATCACCAAAACGGAATCCGAAGCAGCGGCATCAAACAAAAGGCCGCAGGACGGTGTGTACGACCGAAACAACAAAGCGAGTTGGTCGTTAAGCACAGACATTGGGACACACTCTTTCTTTTGTAATCTTTCGCATTTAACCATCCTCCTGAGATGCTTGGCCTCTTATTAGCTTATTATCTTGGCCAAGATATCGTACAGAATCGAAAGCACACACAATTCGATTGACATTGTTTTTGACTGGGTTTTAGTGCATGCCTTTACTGTCACGTGGATTTCATTGCCTCAGTATGCTGGTAAAGCTGGCAAAAGAAGCCAATTCCATTGTAAGATGCGTTTTGTTTATACTTTTTAAGTCAAAGAAAGCCAGAAATCGCGAGCCTATGGACCCCTGGAGGTTTTTGTGCCGACAAAAAAAGATAAAAAAGACTAACGTTTTTTGCAAAGACCCGCAATCATGTCACCAGATATTTCAGATATTCAATAACCTTAAGAATATACGCGACGAACTCACAACCACATCATCTATTCGTCACGCACCTTCCAAAAACCCTAAAGACACCTATTTTCGTCACTAATTTGCATCGCCCAGCTCAGTTGGTGTTTTATTTTTAAAAAATCACTCGTAGGTGTCGTAAGCCTCCGGAGATGCCATTTCCAGTCTACCGGCCTGCAGTTGGGTTAGGACACCGGCGAAGTAGCCCGATATGCCCAGCACAGCGTTGCCTGAGAGCGCAAGGTCTCTCCACAGCAGGAAAAATCCCCTTCCGCCCCATTATATCCATCGTGCAGCTACGGGCAGTAGCGCCGAGTATTTCGGGTTTGGAAGCATTTTGGGGATCCAAAAAATCGATGCATTCGAGGGATTTTGGGTTTCGGCCGCGCATTTGCATAAATAGTAAACAACACCAATCACACGAAAAACCACCTCGTAGCATTAGCATAATTTATTCCGGAGGGTTCTTCATTGTGTGTGTATGTTTTTTTTTCTTTGGATTTTGGGTGTAGGATGGTGGAAAAGGGGAAAAAAGGTGTAGCTCACCTCCACAACTTCCACAACCGTTGCCTGACTCCGGTCCGGCCGATTTTCACCGTAAACGAGACATTTTCGCCACGCAACACACCAGCTGCTTCGTAGTGAATGGCTTCTGCCATTTTTTTAGGGAAAACCGTTGCCAAAAAAAGAAGACAGACATGTACAGAGAGTGTCAAATAGCATACATGAGTGTGTACGGTAGAGAGCGTGAAGGACGTCAGTTGATCGCCAACGAAGCGCCACCTTCTGCAGCTCAATCGCTCTCACCGTTTTTTGCGGCTGGGGAGGAAGGTTAGGAAATTATTTATATCACTTCTATTATCTAATCCCCCATTTCTCCCAGATACAGGCTAGCTTTTGTACAGACACTGGCGAGTGGGATGCTTGCCGTTTTCGCTCACCAGTCCCAGGCCTTCATTCTTCGTGACGTTATCTGGTTGCTGAGCGTCTGCCCTGGCAATTGTGCAACGCTATCAGCGTTGTGCAACGGAATTGCCTACCCGCAAGGCGCACCCTGGAAAGAAGCGATAAAAGTTTAACCGGTACAGTGAAAGTTGCAGCGAGTGCATAACTGCATGGTGAGGGAATGGAGAACACCGGTACGTCGTGCAAGGGTGAAACATTCCAACCTTCGGCACGCCACTTTGGTGTTGGGGAGGTGGCGTTCGTTAGAAGGTGTTTGGGAAATTTGGGACAGTTTGAACGAACGATTGGAGAGTCTTTAGTTTAGTTTTTTTTTGTCCTGTAGGTGTTTGAATCTTTAATCCTGAAAACCCCTCCGCTAGACATCCGCAAAGCGCAAGCGGAAGTGTGGTAAACTTTTTAATTAGCTTTTCCGATGCTAAACCTGTTCCGAGATCTTACGGCCAGACTCCCAAAACGATATCCGGTAAGCAATAGCTAGACATCCTGCATAGCTAGAAGAAGTTACAGTGGAACCTTGGTCTCGAATAGTTGGCCAAGCTTGGCCTTGTCTTACGATATCGGCCCTGGGATCTTGATTGCTACCGTTTGGGCTCGACAAGATTATCGGCCATCCGGAGGAGAACAATAATTTGGTGCACATCTAGCGCCTGTTCCTGGAGCTGGGACTTCCTTCCTAGACTACAAGGCCTTAACAGACCTTGGGTCGAAAGTCGCATGTGTCACTGTCGTGTATTGGGGAACAAACATTGAGGTTAATATCTCTTACTTTACCTTATTTTTTGCTTCCTCCTACTATCAGTTTTGTAATCCCGGCCTCCATCTTCCCGTGTGCGTTTATCTCTTGCTAACATCTAAATCTATCCATTCTACATGGCGCACAGTTGTTCCATTTGAATACACGCTGTGCGCTCTGGTACTAATACTCTACTTTTTCTCCTTTTCACACTCCACCCGCTACTTTCAGCCCAGCAAAACAAGGAGGAGAAGGAGTTCAAGTGTCCTATCGAACAAGGCAACGGTAACTTCGCCGACCCGGTCACATGCCGTCGATTTTATCAGGTACGTACGAAATGAAGCTCGACACGACCCATCCACCAGACCTGGCTAGACAAACCTAGGTTTTGGTGAGCTCCCTGTTTTTTCTTTATCAAGGCACATAGCAAACAACGAAAAGACACCAACCGGGCCCACTTATAAAATGAAAACAACAGCAATCTCCTGTGCGGGATGTTTGCAGGCAGCTTAACGATGATAGTGATGCTCCGGTAATCGACGTGTTTGAATCTTCTGGCGGGTTCGGTAACCGCTGCTGGCGGCGTAGCCTTAATTAAGCTACAGACGAAATCTACCGCTGGCGCGCCTCTGTACGTTGTGGCCTATTCACTCGGCATGTCTGACAAGGTCGTCCAGGAACCGCGAAATAAGACATAAGCTGTGCTCTTTTGTTCTCCCCGCGCTTCCACACATTCGCGCCGTCACAGCGACTGAAAGCACCCCAGAGGTGGCGAAGCATCGCAACGCCACGATGCTTCCCCACACGTCCTTCGCTCGAGGTTCAGGTTGGCAACGCGAAAGCCAACCAACAAAAGTGGGTAATCATTATCTGCCAACGCGTCAGTAAGCGCTTGGAAACGTTATTGTCAAGCAGGTCTCCTTGGAACGGCCAGTTGGACAGGTTTCTTTTGTTTCATCCAAAACTAGGGATATCCAGTTTGCATCTATCTTTCTTTATTATTATTATTATCATTATTTTTTGGAGTAGGCTTCTTCGCCCAGACACACCAATCATCGGTTTGTAGAGTCAAGCATAACATCATTGACCAGCTTCGGTGTTAGCGATTGCACCACCGGAAACCGGATCGGGTGTGTCAGCAGAATGAATGTCTCAAACCGGGTGGCGTCTGCTGTATTGCCATTTAGCACGAGACAGTGGTAAATGGATCCATGGTCAGCGTGATTCAGCCACTTCTCGTGCCAATTTCGTGATCGATCAAATTATCGATATGTCCAAAACTATAAGCCGAATAGGGAAAAAACGGGGAATATTTTGGAATTTAGATGTCTGGTGCGTTTCATCTGCGGAGACGTAAGCAGAAATGTCCCTGTTGCCAAATCAGTCCAGTTAATTTGCGAAGAAATTAGTGAAAGAAGTATAATAAACAAACTATCCATAAAGCACACACACTTCACACCTCAGTGCCCTGTTACCTTGGATATTCGCCAAAGGCGACAACAACTGCGAAAAATAAATGATATATACCAAGACAAGTGCGATAATGTCTCTGACCTAACAGGCGGCGATGTACAAGTTGCAGATTTGTTCCTGTTAAACCAATCGCACCGCGAAAAACAGTACTCGCAACGTAACCGGAACAGGTAACGCACCGCAACGCCCTTGAACGGGCGATGCGTTGCAAATGTAATCAACATAAATTCCACCGTCTGATCTCCAACCCTCTGGCGGTGCGGCTAAGATACCAGCCTGAAATCTTTACCCCAAGCCCAAAATACGGCTTCCGTAGCCAAAGCGCTCGGCACAATCTGGAAAATACACCGTAGGCCTTTACTTTCCAACAGAAGCCTCGAAAAAAAAGAGAGATACAAAACACTGGAATAGCAGAAGACACAAAGTTAGCCCCCACCACGAAAATACGTATCGCAATTACGCGGACACCGTCACCGAGGACGTGCCCAAGACGAGCAGGAAATAACCAAAGAAGCAGCTACCCAAACAACAACGAAAAAAAAGCAACAACGGAAATGCCTATTATATTCGTATATTATCGTCACCCATGTCTCTTCCCATACTGCCGGTACTGTTGACCGGTTTTTGGGATGCTCCAGTGGTGCACGATGGTGGTGCCCTCTGCCGTGAAACACTTTCGTCACGGAACGTACGCTCCTTCGCCCACAATTTGCCCGGCAGCAGGGGCAAGAATGATAATAATTACATTCAGCAAACTTTTATTACTATTCGCGTACTTTTCTTGCGTGCCGTAGGAGTGTGCAGCATGTCCTTCACTTTTTTTCGTTGTTGACTTCTGTGTACACAGGAGACTAGCAATAGCAACCCAGAAAAAATACACGATAACCGTTTATTTTTTTATTCACCCCAAAAGAAGAGGATGTTGTTGGTGGTTATTACCTTTTTCTTTAAAGTTTTCTTTTCACAAAATTTGCACACAATCTGTGAGGGGGTTTGTGTGATCCCGTACAACCCATCCAAACATTGGAGTTCTGTTCATTGTGTGCTTGTGTGTGTGTGCTTTTTTTTTTTGTTAGTATGATAGAAATTATCCAGAACATATTTTTATGCTTGAGGATTTGGGATTAAAGAATATTTTAACTTGCTGCGTGTCTTGTGGACATTTTGTTTTTCTTAATTGTACAACTCTGCTCTGGTTTGACCTCTTTCCATACATGACGAGTCTGGAGAGGCAGCTGATGCTGAAGCAGCGAAAGAAATTGGATAACTATTTCGGGGTGTTTCGTAACGACCTACCGTAGTCGACTACCCCAGGATTTCAGAAAGCTTACTGCCGGGTCAATTTCAGTATGTGAGCAGTGGCAAGTTGGACTTTGGGACTAGCAAGAGAAGTAGAGAGCGAAAAAAGCGCATATCACGATAGTCACCATCGTTTCTTTTATCCTTTACCGTGCCAACCTGGCCCCTGGACGGTAGAACCGGATCTAGCTAGGTTTTCTTGTGCCACTCGAGGCAATATTTGGATTTGCAGTGCCAGCGGGAATGGAAAATACTATGCTCCAAGTATTAAAGATAACCATAAACTTGGCCCAACTGTATTCACTAGCCGACACGCTGGACGTTTGTTTCGTGTATCTTTCCCCATCAAATTCCCTTTTTGTCTATATTTTTTTTTGCTATTATTGTTTTCCCCATGTTCTTCTCAAACGTTTCATCTCGATCCGAATCGGTATAACGCTCGAAAGGCAACGACATTTTAACGTTGCCAACAGGCAGGCTGTGTGACTTCCGGAGACAAAATTCTATCTTCCCCGTTTCGGACTATAGTGCTCAGGAACTCACACAAGTGAAACCAATTACCTTTACCGGTGTGCAGTGTCCGGCGATTAAATAACGAATCTAAGTAGTTGATTTACAGCCCATTCGTCGGTTGATTGTATGACCGCTGGTATCCCAGACGGGGAAACGGTTGCGATACCTCGAATACGTATGGGAGAGCGTGAGTACTCTGTCGTAGACGGTAGACACTATGGTATACTGTGTAAGTCAATGTTCAGCCAGGGCGCTTAGTATAATGCCCATTTCCTCTGTGGGTAGAGTAAACCAGAGAAAACAGAGACAAAAGAACCAAACAAACTACAAACGATAACGATTATCGTGGATGTTCTAGGAACTCTAGAAGCATTTTTGACTAGTTGGACGATGATGGTGAATAGAAACATCAGGGAGGATGGTAGCTATGTGAAGCATAAAATTTCATATCCGGTTCTAGTTTCGTACTCAAAAAAGTAGAAAAGTAAAACATGCCAAAGGCACTCGCCAGCAGAAGCTGTCGGCATCCATTTTGGCATGATGTTCCAGCGATACCCAAGCGCCCTATCCGCAGTAACACAATTACTCACTTACACCCGCTTACTGATGTGTCTATTTATCTTTCTGCCCATTCCAACCGATTCCCTCACAGTGCGTTGATGGATTTCCGTACCTAAATCGCTGTCCATCCGGTCTGTACTTCGATGACATACAGAAGTACTGCACTTTCAAGGCGGAGGCAAAATGTGGTCCACTAGCGTCAAGTAAGTGACGATTCCCGGGTGCTAAATACAATTTCCTACCGTTTCCACTGCTTCTCCGGTTTTAATTTTTACTTTACTACTTTTACTTCTTTCTCTATCTCTATCTTTGTCATACTCGGTGTCGACTACCCGACATGACTGGCAACATACAGCACCGACAGCGACAACCGAATCGCCGATCGATCTGGCAAAGAAGTGCAACCCGGCCGAGTGTGAACTGCCGTACTGCTATTGCAACAAGGATGGTACCCTGATCCCAAAAGGTCTCGACCCAGAAGAGGTAGGTTGCATACTTTTTTATTCTCCCTCCACCCTTCCCACCACCCCCCCCCCCCCCTCCTTCTCTCTTTTTCTTTCTTTTCCTCTCCTCTCTCTGTCTTTCTGTCTTTCTCTTTCTTTCTCTCTCCCTCATTATACCACAACAATAGTTTTGCTTTTGTACCAATTTTGGAGTGTCAGCTACATAAAGCTGCATACATGGAGCAGCATGAAACCTACTAGCTGTGATCCGGCACCATAGAACCCATGCCCCTGACTTGTCCTTTTATTCCAATCTTTCACTTCCGGTTGCATTTTCGCCGCTTGTAAAATAGCCAACACGATCTCTACGCGGCCAGTTGTGGAAGCGAAAGGCAAACAGCAGCAACAGCAAGCTGGTGCGATGTTATCTAGCATGGATTACAGGATCAATATGGCCGACAGACCGCATATGGTGCGGGATATCTCTTTTTTGGAGGCTAAAAATGATGGCAGTGCTCGTTTGACCATTTGGCAACCGGCTCGACCGTGTTGGTAACCGTGCAATAAGGACTTAAAAAGAAGCAGACCGTAACTGTACCACGGAAGCACTCCAATCGGAAGAGAAATATCAACGGATTTTATCACTGGCTGCACAGACGATGGCTTCATTACACATATGGTGGCAAACAACACACAACGCGGTACATCCTTATCAGTTCCACCTGCACCGAACATGCATCGAACATCGAAAAGAAGCAGCAATCTGTTCCTTCATCTACGCTTCGTGTGGGTTCAATATTCGTTGCTTCCGTCGTTAGTCCTTGGCAGCAAAGCGGAGGGAGGGTGATGTACTGAAAACGCGCAACACCCATGCCACCGCGATGACAACGGCTGATAACTTTTGCCCGTGCGGTACTCTGCGAAGTAGTACGCGAGTACTGATTATCGACTCGTTTACATCAAGCGCAAACCGGTACCGGGCCGCCAACAGTTTACTTTCCGTTCTCCACAAATTTCTCACTGGCAGCGTGTCCTAACAATATCACAATTTCGCGAGAGTTCCGGTTTGCTTGTTGCAGGTGGCATGAGCTCCAGCACCTGAAGCCATCGATATCACAGCAGGCTCTTATCATATGCGGTCATCTCGCATGGCTTGTACAGCTATTATTTCTACCTACTATCCAATCCCACCCTATTAACCGCACAATATTGCTGAAATCTGTTCTTACGCTTACAGACGCCCCAGATCATTCTGCTCACCTTCGACGGTGCCGTCAATCTGAACAACTACGAACACTACCGGAAAGTGTTTAACGGTAAGCGGAAAAACCCGAACGGTTGTGACATCAAGGGTACCTTCTTCATCTCGCACGAGTACAGGTACGTAGAAATCTTGATGTGCATTTCATTATTCTAGAAGGTTTATTAGGGATGTCTAACACAAGTATACCCCCTCCAAAACCAAAAAAAAATCTCCAAGATATCAGATTGCATACATCCATTTCCGATAGTTTTGCATAAATGGGGAAAAAAACTACCCAAAAATACCAGCTGTTGCAAAATTGTAACAGAGTTCCGACATCCGGTTTTGTCGCACGTTATCGCCGGGACCGGCGCCATGTTGAATCGCAATGTAACATGGGTCACTATGTTTCGATTTAGTCCCGCGTTTCCGGGCACCATTGGCGCTCTGGCAATTAGATGCTCCAAGTGATTGGCAGAACACCGTGAAAGCAGTGCTGTTTCAAAAAGGAGGAGTACGAGCTTTTAATTTTCCCATTCGGAGTGTTAAATGCTCCAGATTCTACGGGATATTAATGGGGGAAAGATGTACTGTACAGATTCGTCTAGAACTCGCCACTGAAATCGGGTATCTCCGCCAGTTCACCCACCGCTTTAGGTAATTTAGCTAATGTTTCTACCAGAGGTGACAACTCACACCACTAGCCGAGAGTATGCCGGACGCCAACCGAGAAATTATGTTCCTGGATAGTATGTAGGATATCGCTTGAACCCTGCTTTTAACAAATTCTAACATTGAAACTATACACACACAAATTCGGCTACAAAAAACCCACACCAAAGACACATTACTTAGCGGTAAGTGCAAATTTTGGCCGATTTTTCTTCATCATCATCACCATGCCGCACTTTTGCTGGAATGGGCAGCAGAGACAAATTCCTGATCCCCAAAATGCGCGAATGCAAAACACATCAGCAATAGATACGGTAATCCTTCCGGGCGAACCCAGGGAAGACAAAAAAAAAACAGCCAACAGTGGTTGTAAAAGCAACGGGTAAGGCGGGCACCCGGGTCGGGAAAAGGATATCCAGCTGATGATACTTCGCCGGTGGGAAATGGACGGGAAAAGTGCAAACTGCGAGCTTTCATCCCACGTAGACAGGGGCTTTAGAATTGGCGGCGGGAACATTACTTCACCATTAAAAATGAAAAATTGTGCAATAAATTCTTCCAGTGACTTCTTTTTTCCCACCTTCGTGTCGGGATCCATACCCAGAGTTTTTTTATGCAAGCTTTTCTATCACCTTTTCCATGATAGCAGCTCCTTCAAATAACGGACGTTTGAACGTACCAGCTCCAAACGGTGTAACCGTACAGCACAGAGGATTGGTTTGGAAAAACACGGAATAGAAATTGTCTTTGAAAGAACCTAACCGTTACTCGCCGTCTCGCCAGCTTTCGTCTGTACCTGTGCCATACAACTTTTTACCGTGCCGTGCAACATACCTTTCATCTCGCTGGCCTTTCTTCGGTTAGAAGCCACAGAAGGATCCCGAGACCAGTTCCATCCAAACCTGTTCCATTTTGTAGGTTCAATTTTCGTCCATCATCGCACGAGCAGTTTTTGCCCGCAGTTTGCTCCCGTTGTGTGTCTGAGTTTTTTTTTTTTTGTTTCATTCCCACAAGCACAACCAAACCCCTTCGTTGAGTTGTGTTCACCTTTATCCTTTTACTGTCGTGTGCATCTCCGGTTAGCACGCCCTCCGCTTTTTTTCCTAGACCATTTCCGTTCTCGCATTAAATGGTGCTTCAATGCGTTTTAGCATCCCGCACATTCTGGCCATCGCGGCAATCGAGATGCATCTGCATACAGTGCGGCACGGTCTCCTCAAGGTCTGCCCGGCGGTTGGTTGGCAGAAATCCCAAATCCCATACCCCATCCCACCCAGTTGCCCGTTCGGGGTTTGCGGAACGTCATAATCAATTTTTATGATTACATTTTTTCACGCCGTGACAGAAATTGATGGGAAATTTCATTACATCTAATCGAAACGATGCGCCGGCTCGTGGTGCCTCGTCCGTGTATTCCCACATATTACCATGCGGGTACACACACGTGCAGAAAAGGGGAGGATTAACGTATCCTTTTTGCTTTTTGGACGCGATATAGAGGTACGTTCTGTGTGGCGTTCGGTGAACAGCACATGATGGATGGCACGAAAAGCCCACCAGGCTATCTATTACTTTATGGTAGCCTTCAATAGGAAGACCTAGAGTACGACGTGGATCAAAATACGAGGAAAAACTAATCTTGAGCTCTGTGTGATATGTTATCCGACCTGCTAGGGGCATCAATGTATCTTCTCCGATATTAGGCATAATTAGGCTACGGTGAAGAGCTGCTTGATGAGATTTTACTAAAAGACTTTAATCCTACCGGCGATCTCAGGATGTCCAGAAAACCTCCCATACGCGAATGAGATGAGTTGTAGCACTTGAACTTTTTTTTAAATATTTCCAAAATATTAGCAATGTCTTATTCCTGTTAAGATAATGAGTGCATGATTCCATTCCAGGTCATGGTACACAAGTAAGCCTTCTTCGGCTTTCCGAATTTATAACCGTTCGCACCATGGACAATTCATTGTTGGACTGCAAACGCGTTTTTCTAGTTACTCGTCCACTATTTTGAAGCATCTCAATTCACGACATAAACTCGCTTCTATCCTACCACCCATGACTCTCAATAAAACGTACGCTTACTCTGCGTCAGATATTCTATCAGATCTATCCTGCTCCGTCACATGTCCTATGACTTCTCTGACCTCTTATAATCGATGGCTCTATGTTCTAGCCTTGTAAGACTTAGTTTCCTAGTCACCTTGCCCTCCCACCCTGATTCTAAGAATTGAACGAGTGCAAAAAGCATTTTCGCTAGCTTTTTTTCAATGCAATTGTATCCTTGATAAATATCCAGGATAAAGCAATACGGCCTGACCATACTTGAATTAAAAAAAATATATCCAGGATATTGATAAGAACGTCTCCAAACTTCTTTTACACTTTCATGACATCTTTGTCCGAATGTTTCCTTCTGCCTTGAAGCAACTATCAACAGATCCAGACGCTCGCCAACGATGGACACGAAATCGCCGTCGAAACCATCTCCCTCCAGATGGGTCTCCAAGATAAGGGCTACGAGGAGTGGGTCGGTGAGATGATCGGCATGCGTTCGATTCTGAAGCACTTCTCCAACGTGACGGCTAACGAAATCAATGGTATGCGAGCACCATTCCTGAAGCCGGGCCGTAACACACAGTACAAGGTGATCGAGGACTTTGGCTTCATCTACGATAGCTCGATCAGTGTACCGCCGAGCCCGATACCGGTGTGGCCGTACACGCTTGATTATAAGATACCGCACGAATGTAAGAGCGGCACCTGTCCGACGAAATCGTTCCCGGGTATCTGGGAAGTGCCGCTTAATGCGCACTTTGTCGAGAGTTACGAAGGAGGCCATTGCCCCTACATGGACCAATGCGTGCTGCACAATCACGATGCGGAGGAGGTATTTGCATGGCTACAGGAAGACTTCGAACGATACTACTACCAGAACAAGGCACCGTACATGATGCCGTTCCACACGAACTGGTTCCAGATTAAGGAACTCGAGCGTGGCCTGCATAAGTTCCTGGACTGGACGCAAACGATGTAAGGTGTTTCAATATCCTGCACTGTTGCAGATGCTAAATATGATTTCACCGTTACTATATCTCACCCATTATCTATTTTCACACATTTTTCACAAGGCCGGACGTATGGTTCGTGACGATCACGCAGGCACTCACCTGGATAACGGACCCGAAGACGAACAAGCAGCTCGGCGGGTACGAACCGTGGAACTGCAAGAACAAAAACACCCAGACACCGAAACCGTGCAACATCTCGAACAAGTGTGCGCTCGCGTTCAAGGAACCGACGTCAAACATCAGCGATACCCGCTACATGGAGACCTGTTTCGATTGCCCAGCCGTCTATCCCTGGCTCGGTGATTCGCACGGTTCCGGCATCCCTGGTCGCGACAACTACATCGATCAGTCGGAGGGTGGCGGCGGTAGTGCCGGACGCGACCAAGCCGATGACGAGGAGCAGAAATAAACCCCGTACAGGTCAGCGGCGGGTCCTTTGGTCCCTATTTTTAGATGTAACGTTTTTCATTTAATATTCGAGCTTGCAAACCGGGGTTTGGAATATTCCTGCGCTACAACGGAGAGACATTTCGCCCCGGATCGGAAGCATGCGTGAGTGCACGCTGATTTACAGCATCACAGAATAGTGTGGGAAAGAGCATTCGGTACAGTTTGACCAAGAGAGTACCAACGTTCCGTCATCCAGCCGATCTATCCAGATAGTGGTACAGTGTTTTCAAAAGCGGAATGTAACCACCATCTATAACTCCTCTCACCGGGCACGCTTTAGAAACCCATGGAACCGGCAAAAGTGCGTGTCCCCGAATATTTATGGTTGAGACCTCTGATACCTACGAACGTTGAATAAACTCACACAAAAATGTAAAAGCGTTGACTTTCTTTTTCAAAATTTGATGTAGCAGTAGAAAGAATGTAGAAAGAGTGTACTAGCTCTCACCAGTTACCCAATGACCCCCCCCCTCCCCCATCCACATAAACAGAGGAGGCGTGGTAGGCCCAAATTCATATGGAGTGATAGCTTTGATGCCGCCCTCGCCAGAAAGGCCGGTATAATAGATTGGCAGACGAAGACGTACGACCGCGAGCGGTATAGAGGACTCCTGCTGTAGGCCAAGACCGCGAAGCGGTTGTAACGCCGGATAAGTAAACTCTTGTTACAACATACGACTAATTATAGCCACTCAACTATTCGAAATATCAAACAAATATATAAAATCTGCCGATGGCAGTCTTCAGTTCAGATTGGGTTTCAAAATATAAGACGACGTATAATTTTTTGTTCATGTTTTTCATCCATTCTTTTACTGGATAATTATTACAGAAATGTTAGAAACAGTTAAAATTGATATTAAAAAGAAGTTGTGAAAATACCAACTGTAGATAATGGAGAATTGATTATTGTATAATTTCCTGAATACACTCCAATTGCTTGTAATACCTTGTTTGATTTCTGCGAGGCTCATTTGGATTCTTTCACTAATAAAAAAACATTTAATACATAGTTATTCATAAGTCTTTTGCGAACCGATGACTGGAACTTAACTGGGGTTGGAATACATTAATTAAACTCCTAAGCTTATCACAGATTATGGGACTGAGGGTATATAAGAAGCGATTCGTATAATCCCTAAAGAGTATCAAGAACTCATAGCGATTACTATGTTGAAAAAATACGCAGCAAGGTATTTTCACATGCTGTCTATTTACATTTTGGAATCAAATATTTGTCCCAATTTCATTAGAAGTGGAATTCATTTATTAATAGACTCATTTTGTACGAGCTTAACAGTCTGTTTCATACCTTACAATGTCCTCTGCCCTATGAGCGATGGATTCACTTCTGAATGCATCCTAAAATGAAACATACAATACATTAAAACTAAAACAACGGTTAATTCCTGAAATAAACAATCATGTTACCTATTAAGTCCTTCCGAAGGTTATGATGATAGAATTGATTGTTTGTGTAATCAAGTTTTTTCGGATATTGTTGATGTACAAAGTTTCACTAAACAATGCATGTACATTATGTTACACAAAGATTAATTTAATAACGCTTCAATTTTTGCCACAGATAAGGAAACCAATTTGCAATCTCAACGTAGAATTTTTCACCAGGTTCATTAGCATAGAATGTTCAATAAAGACGGTTTAATGTTGGAATTTTGAAAGTTGATAGTAGTTATACAGATGTCCTTGACGATGTTGGGCCAGTTTAACAAAAAAAAAATAACAGATGTGTATCCCACCACCACAACGCGGTAGAAGTTTCGGGAACCTGCACAACCCATTCTTCGAGACGCATCCGCCTGTATGGTAGCGAAGGTTTAGGATGCGTCCGTCATATGTAGGAGTATCCCTACGAGCTGCACATGTTCACACAGTAATGTAGAAGAGGAACGGTGCCAAATGCTAACCAATTATCAGCGTTTTGGCACTTTACCGTGCTCATCCACCACCCGGTACGGTACAGTCGGACAGTGTCATCGGTCGGCCGATCGGTCGCCGACGAGGGCCACCACCGGGTGGACCACCGCCACCACCACTACCGCCACCTGGACCGCGGCTTGTATCGCGGCCATCAGATCCGCCACCCTGGAAATCCAGCATCGTGCGGAAGCTACAATAAAATAAAACACAAGCAAACCGTATAATTCACACAAAATAGATATCGAAACACACACAATTATATACTTACAACATCACCAGGAAGTTAAAGAACCCCATTATGAGGCCCTTTATGCGATCTACTCCCCATGGTTGGGCTTCCTGCACTGCGCCGTCTATAAACAGAATATTTAAACGAATGAAACGACATGTTCCATCGATCAGCTGGGAAAGCAAGCTATACTTACTTCTTGAAATGTACACCATTTTCAAGAAACGGGCTAAAAATTACTGTTTCTTCCAAGTTTAACTGCGTATTTCGCTGCTTTCTTTATTTTGCCTCGAAGTACGACATGACAAACTAAATTACAGCTGAGCCAAGGTGAAAGAACACGTCGCACGTCAACCGTGCGTTTATGCGTGCAGAGTTAAGTACTTTAATAAGAAATGTATCGATTTCAGTGGTAAATATTGTTGAATTTACCTTTTTATGCAAATGTTTGATTTAATTAATGTTATGCATGAATCAATAGCTAACGGTGTGACATATAGCTACGTTGCTCGATTTTAATGTAACAATACATAATTTTCCTACCTCAGTGAGGGAAACACAAACCCTCTCTCACTGCTAAACATATTAATGATCATCTGCATCAATTTCAAACAACATCGGAAAAAAATTTAACAAATATTTGACTTATTTCACTTAAAATGAGTTACATTAGTTTGCTATGTACTCATTTAATGCCTAAAACTATGCACAGAGCACAATAGTCCGTTGATTAAACAAATAAATGCAACGCTTTATGAGGAAGTCGTGCATGAGTCGTATTTTAATGCCTTTGCTTCAAAGCGTAAATATACACAATGTATAGAACAAAAGCATTAGTCCACCAACTACCGTGTGCTGTTTGCCATTTCAACATGGTGCTAGCAATTTTATTGCAATCTTTCGGTTGCCTGTTAGTTCTGGTGCAATACAGTCTGGCGTACAAGGACGAAGAGTATTGCAGCATCTGTAGGGATCACGTAGCATGTGGAAACATTGATGCAGTTCATGGCGATTGTTCCAATTACGTTAACGTTAACCTAACTATCCTCACGCATTATCAACTCCCTATACTAGATCGTGTGAATGGTATGCGGCAAAGGTTCGCGATGGGTCATCTGCCCGGTTTCAACGACACATACGGTCCGATGCATTCCGTCACCTGGGATCCGGAAATGGCTGATCTTTGTCGTATGAATCTCAACTCGTGCAACTTTGCCCACGACAAGTGTCGCGGTACGCTACGCTTCCCGTACAGTGGTCAAACGCTAGGTAAACTTACCAAGTGCGTAACGCCGACGAACACGAACGACCTTAAAATACGCGTACTCCCGCATGTTCTCCTGCATCTGATCGACCGTTGGTACTTGGAACACGAAGTAACCAAACCATCGGATGTCAAACATTACTCTCAACATTCGTCGTAAGTGTTAGCAAATTAATATAGAGTAGTCTTCTTGGATAGCGGCATCATTTTTCGCAACTCATTTTTTTGATTTTTTTTGCATTCATTGCAGTTCCCGTAAGATCCAGATCGGACACTTCCTACAGCTAATCAACTGCAATGTGTGTCGTATGGGCTGTTCATTAATATCATACCGGGAGCATCGTAAACACTTAGTGTGCGATACGTACATCTTGTGCTGCAACTATTCTTACATCAATATAGTCAATCGCCCAATCTGCAATATTAATCGGTACGAGAAGACATGCAAAAAGAACAATAAATATCCCGCCCTCTGCGAGTACTGTCACATCTAGCGTGGGTGATATTGCAATAAAAAACGAGAGGACGCTATCGACCTTAACGCTTCAAACGTATGCAGGAATAGCTTTAATCAGTTGATTTTCCTCCAAGTTACAAAGACCGGTATAATCAGGGTTGGTGCCCGTTACACATCGGCTCGCCGACTCACCTTTCAAATAAACTGGCTGATGTACGATGCTCGTAATCGCGTAGTTGCAGGCGTAAAGTACCATCTTGAACACAAAGTCCTCCATCTTCTGTGGGTAGATCACTACACCGCAACCGATCGCGGTTGTCCGATCCGAGATCATCTGCGTGTAGTGTCCGATGGTGGCACTGGAAGCGATATCAAATCACAATTAGCATCTGCTTTGCGCTGGGGCGATCAAACTCCACACCCACTTACTTGTAGTCGGTGGTGTACTTATCCAACACTTCCTGTGCAGTGTCGACACGCTCGTTGTACCAGAGCTTGGTCAAGTTGCTGATGATCTCGAAGATATCCGTCTCAAGGTAATAGGAGCCAACGGCTAAATTTTGTCCTGCGTGTAGAAACTGATACGTACTGCGGCACTCGTCATGCTCGAACTTACAGCTGCGCACATTAATCTCCGCCAAATTCGCCAGCTCATCGTCCCAAGTCTGTGATCAAGTTCCGAATCGTTTGTATAAGAAGATTTATGAATACTTACGTTACTACTTACCACTGTTGGCATTCTAGAGGCGGGAGCAAATTCTGGCTCGTCACCCCGTGCCAGCCGATCACGTGCCTCGTTGTGGAGATGTATGATGTAGTTACGTAGCAGCGTATCGATCTTAAGTATCATCCGACCCGGTGGACACTCGGCCGCGAACGAACCATTGAACCCACAGGCTACATGCTTCTTGGGCTCCAGTTCTCCAAAGCGATTGTAGCGCAGACATAATTCCGGTTTGCAGTAGACATCGTACGCGCTCGTATCGGCCCACTCAATGGCGTCGCCGTATTCCGTTTCGAGTGAGCGCTCCGTGGACTCCGTCCAAGGAGTTGTGCTCAAGCCCTCGCTGAACGGTGAGTCCGTGGATGGCTCTGTACTATACTCATCGATACCTGCCGTTGCCGTATCGTACGCCGTAGTGTCTGACGTGCCTACAGCGACCTTGTCCAATATGCATCCCACCAGCAACGTAATGTAGGCATTGCGAAATCCTAATTCGAAATTGATAGCGGTAAAATATGAATTGCCAACAGAAACTCATAACGACATCGCGTTCAGAAGGCGTCTACGAAGAGCAATGGTAGGAGAGTCCACTCATGGCTAGTACCGTAACGCAACGCAAATCTGTCGAATCATTCATCATCTTCCCCAGCTAGCTTCCGGACGTGGGGACCACCCCGTTGAGAACGTTGCCGGTTGATCGGTAGATGTTCAGTAGCCCTTCACTTTTTGCCGTTGGGTGGTTTGCGCCATACTGGTGTAATGTTTACATCATGACCGGCAAACAATAAAATATCAACGCCATCAACACCGATCACACTAAACGATTGCTGAATCATATAAATTCCTTCCATAACTCTCACTGCAATCTAAGACCTTTTAACAAGAGCTTCGTCTTCCTCTACCGTTTTCCATATCACTTTTTGCTTACTTACCGTACATAGCACTGTTTTCCTTTGTTATTGTTATTTTTCGAGATGCGTAGAACTAGGTAAACTTGCTTGATGAGTCGCCGCTTCGAAGGAATTCTAGTAGGATAAGCACCCGGCATCCACCTCGTGCAGGGTCTCTTTTCGCAGACACTTCCCAGCGTACGACAACCGATTGGGAACTAATCTGTGCGAGCATCCCGGCAGGACGGTGCTTATATACGAACCGGTGGTCTACGTGACGTGCCATCAAGACGCGTTCCTTTCCAATTTTAATTCCGCAACAGGTATCAACGTATTACTTACGCTTTAAGCTGTAAAACGGAAGAATTGGCTGATTAGGGATGATGAACGAAGCGTCATCTTCCTCATGCATTACATCTGTTCTGTGATCATTTGGGTATATCTCGCTTTAATTGCCCGCTGTTAATATGTAGTTCCAAGCGGAGCGTCCTACCTACCAACCTCACCCGAGCGTATCTAACTGATAGTGACCCTTCATTCGCATTGATTTTTTCCCTTTTTGTCGATCATCCAACAAACGATCATGAAATAATCAAGCATAATCAGCACGAAGGTATCAATGAGCGCGTGCCATACGTAGATCGCCAATGTAACGAACCAGGAACCAGTGGCCTCCAGGAGAGTTGCCACGCAAACGTGACCAAACTGTTCCAACAGAACATTATCACGCCTCCCAGGACTAGAGTAATAAACCACTGGCACGTGATATGCCCGGCGCCGGTCGGGTTATAGGTCAAAGTTGAAGTACATTACAGTGCGAGTACCTAGACAATTCCGTGCTGGGAGTAAGCTTTTCATAATTCAATCACCCAGTGCCTAAGCAATAAAGCCTAGGAAGCAGTTAATCATTCCATACTGTGCAAGTGCTTAGATTGTGTAAATGTCATGCATTACAAGGTGGTTTCCCGATCTTTGAGGTATATTTTCCAGTGCTGGATCATGAACAGGAAGCTATACTATTATAGTATCGGATCACAATGCAACAATATTTCCGGAATTTACGTCATACATTGTTAGGGAGCTTAGGGATATGGTGAAACATTTATAAGCATTTATAAAAAAAGTAATGTTTCTTTCTTGCTCGATTTATTAGTTCAATTGATTCTGCTAATAAAGAACTATTCCCCCAGATAAACCATATATCTAAATATATAATGTGTTGCACAGCAGGACTTTTTGTTGGGAGTATGCAGTTGAAATATAAGTTCGGATAAAAAGTATAGGCTTGAGTCTGATGCACGCATTCACTTTCACTTCAGTTGACGGAATGAATAGAACACAAGCAAACGAGTGATGGGAAGATTGGGATTCAGAAGATCGATCCCTTGAAGGTTTTGATCCATGTTTTAAGGATTCAATCCGGTAGGGATTCTAAAGGGATTGGATACGATTAGGATTTGAAGTGATTGGGAGTCTTTTGGGATTGGATCTGATTGGGATTCTGTTGGGAAAAGACCCCAACCAATGTGCTTTCACGCTTTGATAGATTTGTTTTTTTGATAGACAGAGTGAGAAAGCATGTTGTTCTGCTTTTTGGGATCCTACTGATCCATCGATTAATGATCGAAGCTGGCTGATTGGGAATGACACTGGAATTGTTGTGTTAGTTTTGTTTAACGCGTTGGCTGATGGAAGCCGTTATTGCTTGTACATGTTGGATCAACTTTGTTGCATTTATCTAAGGGATCACCCGACAAAAATTTCCGATGGTATATAAAGTAAATAAGTGCCTTAAATATTTTTTACGTGAGAGAATGAGAGGGCGCAAGAAATGCATGGATCTAATAATATTTATATTCGCAACCAAACGGTCTTCTTCCTCCTGTCAAATCACTCTGGACGAACCGACCTGCACTATCGATAGACCTTGGTGGTGAATAATAAAACAAAATCTCACCAAACTTTCTCACAACAAAGCCTTCTCAGTATGGATACCAAATGCTGTCATACGCCATGATGAGAACGTGTCGGATTGTCAATAGTGTCTGTTGTCATTATGACATCCGCTGTCATCGTGTCGGCAACTGCCATCACCTTCCAGTGCGAGGCATTTTCAGTTTTGTCATAGCGCTGCAATAGGCTAGTTAGTCGGTCGGTTGTGAAAAGTATCTGTCTGCGTGTAATTCCGTGCGTTCGTTTTCTTCGTGTGAAACTATTTGCAAAGTATCTTCGGTACTTCCGTTTAGCAACACCGTCCTCCGCAAAGATCAGTAACAGCTCATCTGGGGCGTGCATTAGCGAGATTGATTGCAAAGTGAACCAGTGACAGCGGCAACTCATAAGCAACGTTTGCAGAAAAAGAAAAAAAAAGGTACCTACTGCATATTTCCCTTCAACCATTTTTACCCATTCCTATGCGCGCCATCTTTATTCATGTTGTTCGCTTCGCAATTCCATGGAAAATTTCGAAGGATTTTGTTCGGTATTTGAGGTTAGCTGAGCAGGACGCGCAACGGTTGTTATAGGTGCAAATTTTCGTGACAGCTTCCAGAGCTTTCCCCGTATTGGTGCCGCCATGTTTTGGGAAGAAGGGTAATTTCATCCCTTTCCTGTTGAACAGCGCAATCCGTACCCAAAGCGCTTCCTTTTCCCCCTGTTGCCCTACGTCGTCACGTCTTGTTTTATATTCAGTGATGTGATGTTTGTGCATTAGTGGCGCTTTTGCTGTAGTTTTGCAGTCATTTTCATTTTGTTCTTTAATACTCCATTTAATCTGTGCATTATTTGGCTGTGAATTTCTCTGCTTGGCCCGCCGTTTATGCTGTGTTGCCTTTTGCAACATTTTAACAGAACGCAGTATCCAAATCATGAAAGGAAAATACATGGACGCACACACAAACACACACAAGCACAACAGAATGAAAGTCTCGTAGAGTAATTCCTAGTGTATCATTAAGACGAAATGTATAAAGGGATCCATTTCTATTCAATTTGCCAGTAACTCAAAATAATGTGCGCAAATATAAAGGACCATCGATGCAAATCAAAGAGTTAGAAATGTTTTCTGCCTTGCTTCCGTTTTGAGATTAGCAAAAAAAACCATCACATTTCTTTCGCTTATTCATCGGGCGCGCGCGTTCCTTTGCACACTCCGGAGCTGTCTCTTTCCGACATTCGCTTAGCGATGTTTCAATCAACCACCAGCTGCGTTTAATGGCCGTGCATTCATCTGACAGCAAGTACGATTTTTGTGTGAGTGAGAGTGTTCAATGGACTGTGTTTTTCACTGCTTTTACTCCACATTTTTTGCAAAACTCTGGTCGGGGTTTCCGTTTTATTTTCCGAAATCAAAGCTTCTATCAAAACAAATCGAAACGCCAATACAACGTCAACTAAAAACTATAGAAAGAAAGCAATGAGACATTGAAATCAACGCACACGCATAAAATACAAAGAAATGTGTCTTCTATAATTCCGCGTCCATCCAAGTGTGCAGTACGGTTTCAGCAATACTCTGCACAAATGCTGCGCTCTCTCGAAAGAGCGAAACAGATAGCAATGCACTTATTGTCCGACGAATGGTTGCGTGTATATGTGCGCTGTGTTGATTCCTGATTGAGAATGTTAGTAAGGAATGTTAAAAAATTCAAAATGAAATGATAAAATGTTAAAATTCTATCGCTTCTTAATTTGATGTTGTCTTTTTTTGCGCAAAAGAACCGTGTTGTAATTGTAATGCGCTTGCAGCGTGATACACCTTCAGTGCGATGATATCCATGAGTCGATTTATATTATATCCAAGGGGAAAAAATTGCTTTCGCTTTAAAAAAACGGTTTGATCAGAGCAGACATTATTGCAAAATCAGAATCTGTAAAAATCGGAGGACATTATCTTGGAATGTTAGAACTTATATGTATGTACTAAATGTACTTGGTTGAAAGACACGATTTAGAAAACCTGTTGCTAGATGTAAATCAGCCTACAAACAACGAGCTAGAAGCCCGGCCATATTTAACATAATCAATTACCCTTTTGTTGTCAAATTTTGATATGGTATGAGGAACAGGTGTTTTATAATAAGTAGAGTAATGTGCTTTTTTGTTATAAGTAAATATTATTTTTTGTGAAGATCACACAATTGTCATAATAATATAAATAATGAATTTGTTGTTTTTTATACGTGTTGCTTTTAAAGCAAGTTACAAATTTGTCAAAATTAAGATTGTAATTGGTCCTGGTGGTGAATTTAGCAAAGGCGCCGGTTGAAAAATCTACCCTACATTTGAAAGACTCGAAAATTCCCACCTTTTAATTCCCGTATACAGTCTTTTACAACATTTGCAGGATTATACTATAACCAGGTGTAAGTGATTTGGTAGAAGGCAACGACAAGTTTCTAAAACTCCAACCCGAACATTATTCCGTAGCTGGACTGAATATATAGCTACGTGAAGCTAAGAACAATTTCATTTCATTCCATTCACATTCTCGACAATTATTGCACTAAACCTGTACATGTTGGTTGTAAATACGGCTTATATTAATAAAACTTACAAACATTTTTGAACAATAGCAAACTTTTAATGCCAAACTCTTTTTATTCTATTTCAGAAGCAAAAATCAACTCAAAAGAGTGTTCAGGAAGAAATAATAGAGTTCGTATTGGTACATTGAGGAGGTGGGGAGGGAGTATCGCTCTGCGGATTAAAACATTAACCTGGTGCCCAATACCGGGTTGCATAGTGCGGAACATCACCTCATCACGACGCCCACCGGTGACGGGCAGCGTAACAAAATAGGCACCCACGCGCCACAGATCCTGCCCGTGATGGAGAAGGGCAAGGATGGGATGATGCCAGTGGTGGCACCATTAGATAATGCGGCTGCTGCACAGATAATTTGTCGGTTCTATCAGTACGGTACCTGCCGGTTCGGTAGTTCCTGTCGGTTTATTCATCCCGCACCTGAACCGTCTGTACTTGGTACGCACGGTAGCAGCTGTAGCAGTAGCAGCAGTAGCAGCAACAGCAGCTTCGTAACAGCGACCGAAAGCAGTCCGATCGATGGTGGTAAGGCGCTGGCGGGCAAAAAGGACGAATCAGTTAAAGATACCAAGCTAAAGTCATCAACGTCCGATTTGTCGCGCTGGATCGATGCACCCGTGTTTGTGCCCAAGTCACAGTTGTCCGTAAAACCGCCACGTAAGCAACAGCGTAAGACCGCGGACGTGAAGGTGGTGTCCGAGGAGAAAGAAGAGGAAGCCGAGGATAAGGAACCAGAGTTAGATGATGACGAGCGAAAAAATGAGGCTGACAATGAAGCGGACAACGAGGAGGAGGAACATGAGGATGGTGCTGTTGGGTACGCCACATCGTCACTGCTATCCTACGCTAACGTCGTGACAATGAACAACAATCACAACGGCAAGGATACGAAACGAACGCCCGGCCAGCGGGAGTTTTGCCTTCAATATGAAAAGTTCGGCATGTGTTTGGTGAGCGGCTGTACGTATGTGCACGGTGAGCTGTGTGAACTGTGCCAGAGGTATTGCCTCGATCCGCTCGATAAGGAGCAGCAGCGTCGCCATAATGCCGATTGTATCCGGGAGCATGAGCTTGAGATGGAGCATGCCTTTGCGGTGCAGCGCTCGCGCGACAAAACCTGTGGCATCTGTCTGGAGGTGGTAATGGAGAAACGGGCTCGAGAGCAGCGGTTTGGCATATTACCGAACTGTAAACACACATTCTGTCTCATCTGCATCCGCACATGGCGCAAGGCAACCAACTTTGCTAACAAAATTAAAAGGTATAGGTATAGATGCTTTCCATACTTCGGTTGGAAAGCTTATGTGTAGCATCGCATACCCATATATGTAGAAGCGTGTTTGCTCACGGTTTGTTTATGATTTTTGTGTTTTTTAGGAGTTGCCCTACCTGCCGCATACCGTCTGACTTTGTCTGTCCGAGCTTTGTGTGGGTGGAGTGTGGTGAGGAGAAGGAACGCCTAATAAAAAATTACAAACAAGCGTGCAACAATACGGACTGTATGCACTTCAAGAAGGGTGCCGCCAACTGCCCGTTCGGTAACAAATGTTTCTACAGGCACGCGCTACCATCCGGCGAGCTGGTCGATCTCGGTGCACCGTCCCGCAGGCGCAACCCGCACCGGGGCCGGGACCGTGATATGGACCATGCTGATGCGCTGCAGCTGCAGGAGATCTTTGCGAGTCTGCTGCCCAGCAGCTGGGTACTGGAGGAGTATATGACGTCATTGTTCTCCGAGCTGGACGAATCGGAAGACGATTTGGAGATCTTTTCTGGCCGGGGTGGTTACTACCCGTCCGATTCCTCCGACTACGAGAACGATTATATGTTCAGCCTAAGGTGATCGCCATCAAAGCATTAGGAGCGAACCGCGAAAGATGCAAGAGAGCCAAAGCAAAATCACACACATATACAGAGAAAACATAGGTGCACGCACGAAATGACGGCAAAGTACAACAGAGTAATCGGTCGTCCTTTCCAAGATTATACAAATTAAGTGTGTGCCGATCCTTACTATCATTAGCTCATATTATTCGTAAACAGATTATAAAAAAATAGACAGAAGCGAATTAATTGAACTTTCGAAACGGCAGAGCAGGAATAAGCTGTATTGATATTATAACAAACGTTTCTACACCACCTAAACAACGCTCAAAAAGCCCAAGAAAAACAGTCTCAGCAGCCGCCGCCTTTCATGCTCATTTAACCGTCAAATTTAATTCACGCACGAACACGAAGCAGTACAGCATTCCAAACCGAATTATGTTAAATCGGGTGCGCTCTACTAAGCGAAGCTACAAAAGTTTTCCCGACCTTTCTCTGTAATGCCGCTAAATCAATGCAAAAGCCTCTCAACGCGTACTCAAATGCAACAAGTGGCCAGAATAGGCGAGTACGCATACACACCCGCTAGGCTAGGAATATAAAAAAAAGTCAAAAGAAAATATAAGCCTCCCCATTTGCAGAATGCGTGACTTTCTCGAAACATTATTCGATCCTTCCTGTAAAATCCAAATCAATCTACCTCACCGAACTCAAATACCTTTACCACCAGCACAGTCGCCGCAAATGAGGGCCAGATACCGCGAAGTTTGCTATGTAATGGATTCGAGGCTTTTTTTGGGTTCGATTAACTATGATTAACTATTAACACTTAGAGAATGGGAATAGGTTCGCCGTACTAATGCAGTTTTGCCATTTATAAGCATTCTACAGAGTTAAAAAAATTTAAGTGAGGGTGAGCTGTTGGGTGAGGAAATAGATAAAAAGAGAGAGATACAACAAAACGCGATTGCTAAGTTTGTTTAGTTCTTTTTATCTTAAAACAGAGATTGGCCCTTATTCTTTATCTAAACGCTTACCTCTTACTATTCTACGACAGAGATTTTGTAAAGAATGAAAAACATCCAAAATAGCAACAGACAGATTTCTTAAACCAACCCTACATAGAATGCCCATTCAAGCGAACTCTACTCCGGTACTGCTTTTCCCCTGTTGTAAAAGTGTATTTCCCGGAGAGGGGAGAGATGAAGGAAAAAGATAAATGTTGCAGTTGCAAAAACCCTCGAATAGTCCAACATCGTGTAAGGATAAAATTCTTAAGTTTTCATATTACTGTTATTGAAATTATTTGTGAGCTTTGCTGCTCGTGTTCTTGATAAGCCCTTTCGTAGCAATTATAATGTTTTTTTTTCTCAAATCCAACACATTTGGACCTCCTACAGAAACAAGGGCTACCGAACATATTTATTAATTAGGCGCGCTGTGTCACTGAGATCCTTTAGTGATATTCATATTTTCGTTTTTGTTTGGGTCGTTTTATATTCTTGAACTTAATTTGGAATGAAAATTTGGTCAACACAAATGAACAAAACATAGGATTCAACTGAAATGGTTTGAGGAAAACGGGGAAAACACAATATCTTACTGTAAACTCGGTCGCTGGCCAGGTCAAATTGTACAGACGATAAGTCACGAACCCTAGACCCAATACCGATAGATGGTTGTAGAGAGCCAAAACAGATTGGGAATAATATCGCTGGCTGATTATCATTATATAAACTTTTAGGTCACGAACCCGGGTTGTAAAAGAATAAGCTCATGATCGAATGTTCGAGTTAAACGTTAACATGAAACGGAAGCACATTTAGCCATTGGGGGTTGCGCTCTCACCCAATAGAAATTAAAATATGGAATAATACTAACTAGTATATACTCACGAATTACTTGATTTTTGTGATACGATCTATTGTTTCTCCTATAGCTTTTATACAAACGGCGTTTGTGAGTTACAGGTGACGAGAGGGTGGAAGGGGAGCAGTGAGGGCAAGGGGGGGGAGGGTTAAAACCAAGTGATAAACAACCGAAAAAGGAAATACGTGAGGGAAAAACAGGAAACACCTATAACCATGGCACATGGAAGGACAAAACTGTGAAAATATCGCTTTGTTTGACTATCGCTGCAAGTTCAAGTTTAAATCGAAAAAAAAACAATTATCAAACTTTGTTATACGTGTTGTTACGTTTGATTTAAGTTTCCAGTTTGCCCCATTCATACACCCTCGCGTTTAATCATACAGTATCTGCGTTAGTAACTAAGCTAACTTCAATTAGAATTAAGTTAATGCCTGCGGATGAATACATCTATTTTTTTTTATTCATGTAGAACGGAAGCGAACTTTTCAAAACGGGAAAAACAATAACAAACGTGAATCAGTTTAACGTTACTATGGTGTGAAACCTATGCGAGACTTTCAAATCCAACCATTAATCCATTACATCCCAGCCTGTATTTACCTACTATAATGTCCAGTTTGCACCATATATCAGATGATTAATGTAAGAGTGCCTTTAGTGCCAATAATGCTCGATTGGTTAATTTGGTCGATTTTTGTAGTGTGCAAAGTATGTAAGGGTAAAATGGTGTCAAGATTTTTGTTTTTTTTTTTTTCAAACATTTCGTTTTTAACGATTTTATATTGTTTTAATGTACCGAAACTATTAAACTAGACAACTGAAAAAAAGAAAATAAGATGTTTGCACAAAATTCAAATCAAAAAAACGAAAACGTAGAAATGTTGTGTTTGGAAAAATGGAATTTTATTCATTAGATATCTCGATTTCCGAAAATAGCGAAAATTAAAACAATGCTCTCCCAGTTTTTGGAGACATTTCTAGACAGGGACAGATATTTTCAAGCAGGTTTGGATTGAGTTTTTTGTGTACCCTTTGGGATGTAATGGGAAAATGGCTGCTTTCAGTTTTGTTTTGTAAACGGTCCCTTCTGGGCATGTCTCGGTAGTTTGAAAAATCAAATACATCAACAAAAAACAAACAAAAATGTACCACCTGTCATTTGAACGAACATAACTCTAGGGAGGGGCAGTAGCGGTGAGAAGTGACTGAAAGTTTAGAGAACCGGTTGGCCTTTTGTTAATCGAACGTTTTCCGAAGAAATGAGACAAAATAGTGACGTTCGAAAGATGGTTGTTCGAAATTTTTCTATTACAAAGCAACGATCAAAACGGTTTTCTTTTTCGCTTCCCTAGATTTTACTTTGTTAGCTAGAGTTTTCTGTATAAAAATAGTGTGTATGCGAGGATTTTTTGCGAGGAAGTGCGCATAATGAGGCGAGTGATTGGGAGGTGAATGATTAAAATGAGCGAAAGTGCGATTGGAATGTGAGTGAAATGTGTGAGCTGAAGGAAAGTAAAACGAAACAAAACAAAACAAAACAACATGAAAGTAAATCATAGATGCCTTAAGGTTTGTTTTAAGATGGTATAATCAGCAATTAGTAGGCAGTAGTGTAACGCATATAATGAACGAAATCAAACACAAAAAGCTAAACTGCTAAATACACACATACACACACACGACAGAAACGGAAACGTAATAACAGAGAATGGAAACGTTAGGATAAAAAAGCAAAAAAAGAATGTGACTATATTCTTTTCAGCCGGCTAGGTGTTAAAATACCTGGGCCTGGATGGATGAAATGGATGGAAAAAATGGAAGGCAGATAAAGAAAAAGTATCGACCAAATACAAAAAAAGGAAATATAAAACGGCAAAGCTAATTTTACAACAAACCTGTAAACCAAACCAAAAGAAAAAAAACATGAGTTCATAAACAGCCCTCTGAAGTAAAACAAAAAGTAAGACGTAAATTAGAAGCTAAAAGGATGATACATACGTGTAAAAACACACACAAAACATTTCATCACAAGTTACACGGCGACGGTAGTTATTGGAGATTGAATTTGTCCTTCCAATTGTTGTTGGGCTCTTTTGTTAGATTGCTTACCAATTAGTAATTATTTTAATAATAATCTGAATATAGTTGTCTATTTACAACCACATACACACATCAACTCAAAGCCCCTTCCCCCTAAACACGCTCCCCTTCTCCCTACACAAACCGCGAATCAAAGACAGACAAAGAGAATAGCAGCATGAAATATATAACAGAAACTGTTTGGCAGGATCCCAGTACTAGTGTTGCGTGAATTTGAGTCAGATTCATGAATCTTTGAACGTAATCAATGGATCCGAGTTTGCATTTAAAAGATTCATGAGTCCTCTGAGTTTAAACTGAAATCCTTAGAAATGTATTATCTAAGCTTAATGAATCATCCAAGATTTGTTAGATCCAGACAGTCTGTTGTGTAAATAGCCCCCCCTCTTACTCTCCCGTTCATCAGTTCCCAACAATTGGTCCAACTGCCATTCCGCTTGATGTATCTCAGGAGCATAATTACCCTGGCGATTCATGAATCTTATGAGAATCGATTCTTGATTTGAATGACTTTGCACTAAAGATTGATATAAATTCCTCATATTAAACACAACACTACCCGGTACCATGCCATACAGTGACTAGTAAATGTGATTGGAAGAATTTGTACTCTCTTTCTCTCTTCGCTGTCTCTTAATATCGGTAAAACAATGTGTACTTGCAAAACCGTGCCGTGCGTCGTCTTACAACAGAGACCCTAACGGTTGTACGCGATACAACATAAAAAGAATTATGTTAATAATGAAACAAACAGGGCTACACTAGTGTTACATCGAATACTGGAAAGAAATAGTGTTCTCTGTTGTAGATGTAATATTACTTTTTTATCAATGCGTATACTATTTTATATTTTTTTAAGTTGGACTTCGATGTCGGTCATTACAACTACAGTCCCAATTTCATGCACCACGCTCTCATCTATTATAAGGTAATATCACATTAACCTATGAGCTAATAGATATCCTATAGATTAAATATCACATTATTATGAAGAATTTTTAACAGTACAGTCTTATAAGTGTAGCTTAATCATGAAATAAATCATAAATCTTCCACAAATCATGGGAAACTCCCAGCGTACCTGGTAGCGTACCTAGTCCCATGGTATATGAAAGGTACGTTGGCCAGGTATCGTACCTGGGAAGACCGCTAGGTGTAGATGCACGGGGTGATGCTTCACCCATGGTTCATAATAACTATTATTTCTCAAGGTTCATAAATGTTAATAAAACTAGTTGTATTTTTATACACTTTTTTTTATTTCACTACAATGTTCCACATCACAATGCATTATCGTACACTATTCATAAAGTTCTAGCGATGCATCTAGAACGAAACTAAAGCACACATCCGGCACATTTAAACACGACGAACGTAGTCCATGCTCTGATGATGAGGATGCCCACCGGAGTGATCATCACAGCAGAATCATCTACTTATAGGGTCAATGTTGCAATGTCCTTGTTCTCGATATTTGAAAATCGTTCGCATTGTACGATTTTTTTAGTTAAGATAGTTAAACCCGTTTCAGGTGTTTGTCTTTCTCAATAGTGGTAGACTAACTAGTAACAAGGTGTGATGAATTTTGATTATTGCTATTTTCCGTTTCATTACATACGTTTATTAAATGTAAAATTGTATTGTCTGAACTTAAGTCTACAGTACAGATATGTCGCTATTGTTTCGTATTTTTTATAATTATGGTTTGTCCTGGTTTAGCAATATTAACGATGGACGATAGAATAATCGCATACTAGTCTCGATCTGCACCACTGAATGTATGCACTATTTCCTCTGGAGCAATTACTGTAAATACTTTTCGCATGCTGGCGCATGTCCTTACACTATCATTCTTTCTCACATACTATACACTGTTTTGTTTGAAATGGCATGTAGACATTCGTACACGAATGCGACTGTAAAATTGTAGAACAGCGTGTTGTAAAACCTAAATTAAAAAGAGCAATTTAGAATATCTTGCCCAAGCTTTGCGTTCGCCGGAACGGGTTCCAGTTGCCCGAGGTAAAGCTACTAAGGCGCGTTTTGCCCAGCTTCGAGCGGGTCTTGGTTGATTTCGTCGTGGTGCCGGTTGGGGACGGTGCTCCGGATGAGATACCGGACGAGCTGCCGGACAGCGTCGAGATGGAACCCTTGCTGCTGTGACTCATCGCCATGGGCTGCAACATGTTGCAAGGATAAGAACATTCCGTTAGTTTGGTGTACTTGAGAGTGTATGGTAAAGAGTTACTTGTACCTTTAGATAGTTTCGATCCATCGGTGTGATGACTTTCAGTTCAAGACTGTTTTCACAGTTGCGAATGAGTTTCAGTACTTGCTGCAGTGTGTACCATTTAACGTCGACACCGCACAGCTCCACGATAAAGTCACCTTCCTTAATGCCACCAAGCTTTAAAGTTGAAGGAAATGGAAAATTGCAGTTTAAAAGAAACAGGATTTAAATTAGGTCAATAAAACAAGGTCAGGTGAACTAATTGGAAAACTCACATCTGCCAGGGAATTGATTTCCACCGTCGATATCATGACAGGTGCATCGCCCCGTACGTTAAACCCGAAGCTGCTAATATCCCTACCATCTTCACTGTCTGCACTGTGCGCCTGTTGCTCACTGTCCTGCAGCTTCAGCTCCCGGAACTCGCGCTCGGACACGTTGCACACATCCTTTAGGCAAACCTCACACGCCCGGCTATCGTTGTAGTAGTTTGTCTTGTTGGCACACTCGCCACAGCACCGGCCGGACTGGTTACGTTGCGGCTGATTGCTGCTGCTTCGGCTGCTGCTACTATTCCCAATACTGACCTTATCCCGGTACGGCTGTCGGCGATCCAGCGTGCCACCGCCGAGCATAAACGATGGTCCACCCTTCTGCAGCCGGACGCTGCGCGGTGCCGTCCAGTGGCGCCGGGCAGAGAAGATCGCAATCGGACCGAGCTTCCGGAACGGATCCTCGATTTTGTGCATGGTAAAGTCGGGCCCGGTCAGCGAGATCGTAAACTTGGACGTTGCATTCAGTGTCACGTCCAGCACGTCCAGGTCCGGTTCGTCCAGTGCGGACGATAGGTTCGAGCTAACGGTACAACTACGGTCCAGGTCCATCTCCTCCAGCTCCTCACTCGTGCGCTCGTGCGCGTAGTTCAGCACCTTCGACAAGGCAATTTTGTTCTTCAGCTCGCGGCACATACGCTGCAGCCGTTGTGCTTCCTCGTGACTAGACAATGACTCACGCAGGTGAGCCCGCCTGAGGGCGGTCGGGTCCAGGTCTGATTCGAACGATGTTTCGTCGAAGATGAACGTGTCCTTTGGCTCGAGACCACGACCGTAACGTTGCTTGCAGCGATTGTTGGTACTGGTGTTGCTGATAAGCGTACCTTCGTCACTCGTGCTGCCGGTTCCAGTTTTCGTCTTTGCAGCGTGATAGTGTGCCAGTGCTGATGATTGGAAAGTAATGAAAATGTTACTGCTTGCTTTCACCTTGCCTGTTGGTAAGGATTATCTTACCTTTATAGTATTCGGACTTGAGCGGTACCAGACCGGCCCAACATTCGGGCAGATAAGTATGGGCATCGTTGCTGTGAATTATCTGATGAATTTCCCTATATTCCAGTGCCAGTTGAGTCGCTTCACCGGATAAATCACGATGATTCTAAAATTAGCAAGAATGGTTAAGTACACGTATCAAACTTCGTTCAAAGTTTTTGGCGCTGAACAGTCCTACCCACCTGCATGCAGTCTCTACCGGCTGGTAGATTTTCCACTTGTAGCAGCAACTTCTCAAACAGACACTCGCGAGCTTGGGCGAGCATTAGCGCGACTAGCACCTCCAAAACCTAGAAATGCGGCCATAACTTTACCTATTAAGACATCTACAACCAGCTCGGTGTGTTAATATACATACCTGAGGTTTCAAATCCATCGAGGGTGCGTTCGTGAACGTATCAAAGATGTGTCGAAAAACGCCGGCCGCTCGCAGAAAGTTATCTACAGCCGCATCCAGACCCTTCTCCGACGACCGGTCCTGCCTGGCACCGATCTGCGTGTAGATCGCGGCCAGGTTGAACAGAATGCACGCCTTCTCAAACGCAACCGTCCGCTGGCACGATGGCACACCTGTAACGTAGCGTAAAAATTACCTATTGCTAGCGCGCGTCACCTTCCTCCGCACGGTTCCTATTCTACCGGCACCAAGATTCCACCTACCTGTCAGTGAATCGTACCATTCGAAATACACACCCAAGCTACGATCCGGCGGAAAGAAGCGTCGCTCGACATAGTACAGCAGGTTGTAGTAGCGGAACAGTAGCGATACACCTTGCGCATCTCGGGTTGGTGTTTTTGCGGCCTAAAATGCGATTCGAAAGTTAGTCCAGTGTCTTTCGCTGTTCATTCAATCGTAACCAGAGAAGAGTGCGACAAAAAAGAAAACAGAGTGGCAAAAGGGAGGAAAACGTGGTTGAAGTTTGCATACCTGTCTTGTATCGGTAATGTCCGCAATTGCATCCTCATAGATGTGTGACGGTTCGCTGTAGTGCTCCAGGATAAAGTCTGAGAATGGTTCCATAAAGTTGACCTCCTTCGTTTCCTTCAGCCCCAACGGTATCATCGGTATAACGTAGTCGAGACTGAAAGTAAAGGTTATAAATGTGGGTTTTTTATTATGGTATTATGCGAGCAGTAAACGGATCCGGTTGCGTACTGGGAGCGATGGTCACTCTTACCCTTCACTCTGGTAGATCTCGACGGAGGAGTTCAGCTCTGATAGTTGTTCTTTCAGCAATTGCAGGTTAGAGTTGACGAAGCTCAGCTCTAGCGCTACCGTGTCCTTGAGCTTCTTGTTTGTGGTGGCCTTGAAAAGGTTTTCTGCACCAGCTCGGAGGCGTAGCTCCTTGTTGATTTCCTGGTTTAACTTGCACCGTTTGCTTTGCAGCTTACCGCGACAAGTAGCCACCCGTGGATCCGATCCCTGCAACGTGAAAGGGAGTCAAATATAAAAAAAAATATTAGTGCCTTCTGTAACAGCGGTGGCATGATAAGCTGTCAGAACTGGAAGGACCCGCAGTGTGTTTTGTTGGAAAAGTTGTCGTCTTAGTGTGCATTGTGCGACATGTTGTGTGGGTAATGCGATATTCGATTTCAGTCCCAGAAGACGTGAGTGGATGTAAAAGTCAAATAAAAACCACATGTCCGGGGAACACCTTTTGCGTAATCTGTTATTTAGGTACTTTTTTGTCAAATCGACTAATCAAATTAGCTGCTTCTTCACCAACTTTAACGCATTGGTAGAATTCATTTGGAAAACCGCTATAAGTGACTTCTGCTTTTGTTTTGCATACTAACAACGCGCTGAAATGGCACGGCAAGGTGTCATCTTCTTGGTGTACACTACATCACACTATCACACAAACCGCTTGGGAACGGGACGTTACGCAAGACCGGGTGGCATCACCTTTATCTCAGCTAACGATCTGTCGTGCGCACGGGTATGCTTTGTCTCACGTAAGACAACAACAAAAATGTCGGCAGGTTTCTTACCGGTTCGCTTAAATAGCACACCGTTGTGGTGAATGACAGCCAAAGCTCGAAAGAAAAAACAACATTCCCTTATCGAGAAACACATTCGTCTATCCGACAATAACGAACCAACATCTCCCAGATCGGGAGAAGAAGAGACCACAATGATATTAAGTCCCCCCCAGTGCAGGTTTCCCATGCGTTAACGCACGATCGTTGAGAAACTACGCAGGAAGCTTAAAACATAATGTCCACAACGTTGTGCCGGCCCAATCTACTGGGATTTTGGTGTTGTTTTTGCTCGTGGAGAGAAAGCACCTTTAATGCTCGCGGTTGGAATCAAGACATAAGGAGGAAACACCCATGTTGCGTCCTGTAGTTTATTGCCTGTATGTGTGTATTTGTTTGTTTTTTGTTGATAAATTTTTGGAGGGAATATTCATTGCCCAACGCGCTTAACATACGAGATTGCGCATCCGGATACAAAAATGTCTCCACTAATGTTTTAGCTTTAATGCGTATCTGATCCGCATATAAAGTAGCTGAGATGCGATTAGAGATGGAATCTACCCATATGTGGAGGGGGGAGAACCGCCCAATAACCTGTCGCCCGCGGACAATCAAAGCTCTGGAGATGAGCGGGAACAAGAGACGATTTTGCCTTACGATTAGATACGGTACCGATGGGTCCTCACCACCGAGACACAATTCCCTTCCCCAGAAATGGTCTGATGGCATAGTTACGCCATCTAGCGCGTCCTATTTCGTAATATACGCGCGCATGACACCGATGCCGAAGATCTTCCGCAAGGTGGCAAGTAGAAAAAAAAACCGTTAGCAGAAGAGACGGGGACGAGAGCTATTATACGGAATGAAACCCAACTAATGCCCTCGCTATGCCCGAAACACCCCACAGCCTGGAGGCTGGAGTTCCTGGAAGTGGACCGATTAAATGGGTCACTAGCTCGTCATCTCGAGGCAAGATTCCTGGTGGTGCAGGAGAAAAAAAATCAAAGCGGAAGAAACGGGAACGTTGGCACACTTTGGCAGCGGCCAAGAATAATGGTGGTTTTGGATACGCCGCGCATTACGTATGGAGGATGGGGGATGTTGTGTGTTGAGTGTGTAATCGCAAGCATTATGGGCGCGCTGCGTAATAAGCCGGGAAGCACTGATGATGATGAAAGATAATAATGGCGAAAAAGGGAGTTTTCTTGCGCTGGACATGGGACCAAGACACGTCTTCAGGATATATAACATTCCGCACCTCAACGCGAACCGTGGTCGCTACAATGGGTTAGGGTGTTGCGAAAGGTAATGTTTTTAGGCACGGTGCTAAAGGTGGACATCTCCGAGATCTTCTTAGCGGGGAGTGTATAGAAGAGGTCTTCTTTCCCTTCGCTAAGCCGCTTCCAAGAATTGGAACAACTCAGTGAGCACTGCGGCAGCAATATAAATCCTGCCCAATCATTTCTTGACCCAATTCCGGCGCCGCTTCGAAAACCGTCGAACAACGTGGCGGTAAGCACAGCTAGTGCTTCAGCCGACTTGCATCCCGCTTTTCTGGAGTGGTTAACTGGTTTTTTTTCCCATTCACTTCTGACAACGCAACCCCCGGTACTCTTCCATCTTTTCGCTTTCTCTTTTCCACTGTTGTTTCTATTCTTTGCGAACGAAAATCTTTGTTTTCCTGTGGCGTCCACTTCTTTGCTTCCATTGCGCCACATTAGCCTGAATTTAGCAGTGCGCAATGTGTAACATCCATTCCTGCCCACTTTGCCCATGTTTGCGTTGAACATGGGCTTTAGCTGTTCCGTTCTGCAAATGTGGAGGGACTTGGAGGCTGTACGATTGCGATAAGCAGGTAACCAACAACTCAACTCAATTACGATCTATTACTAGATGGCAAAATTGTGTCAAGTGTGTGGACTTTATTGGGCCAGATGAATAAAAAAGTGACCAGAGTAAATTTAATTTTGTCACAGAGATGGATAGAAATGTGAGTTGATGTCTTTAAAAAATCTTGATCAGAATCTAAACATCAGCAGGTCGTAGAAAATATCTCAATCTTTTACTTGCTATGCTTCTTATATCATATGCTGACATAAGAAAGTTTAGCGTCTGTTGTAACACTGGGATTTGTGATGGAATTATAGTAATGTTGAGCAATTGAAGCTCAATTCATCTACTGAGATTTGCGATGACTTCCACTGCCTTAGATATAAATGTATTGTTGTATTGCCGTTCCAGCCCAGGTTGCAAACGGTCAATTATCTCTAGTAAGCCCCTTTTACGTATCTCCACAAAAAGATGGCGGAACGGCTAAAACTTCGCAACCAAGATCTCGATAACAATACGGTTTACATGCGCACTAATATCGTCCGATAATAGCAACTAAATATGAGCTTTCCAATTAGCACAGGCGCAAAACGATACATCCATACACAAGTGAAAATAGAGTAAAAGTACGCACTGTTTACTTTCATGCCACCACGGCACATTGCGCATTGTTGCACTCACTGCCGCCATGCTCGTTTGCCGCTTCGGTGGGGGGAATCTTGGTAGATGATAATGATTTACGCTCCAACAGGTACGAAATTGACTAGAAGGAACTGAAGCACGTTGCGTTCGCAAAACAACAAAAATGTACCACCCTTCACACACACACACACGCGAAAAAAGCGAAAAACCCCATCAATTAGACTTCCCTTGCGCACAAACGAGAGTTTTACTCGAAATGAAATGAAAGTTTGGCATTGGCGGATGCGAATGAGAAAAAAAAAACTACAACAACACCACAAGATACAACTTATAACGATCCCCAACTAGGGATGAGAGGCCGGCACACCGTGATGATGATAACCTTGGATAGGAGAGGCGTAACATTAACGCCTTTGACGACGCAAAGAAATCAAAGCCGCGACGAATGAAAAAAGAGGCATTTTGCAACGGTTGAGTTATTATAAATTTGCATTAAAACAAGCAGTTGGTGCCGGTTTTAAGACGCGCGTTAGATTAGACACTGAGTTCATCGACATTGTACGAAGTGAAGAATTGTGACAAATTATCGTTTAAAGGTACTGTTAAAGGTGTTAGGGTTTGACTGATAACTCCAGGTTTTAGTTTTCAACCACCTTGAAAATATTTCTAGTCGTAGAAATAATACCACAACAAGTAGTACCTAAACAAAACTTGTTCACAGTGAAATGGTAGCTCATGAAACTACAAACTTCTGCTTTTCGAAGAATTGAAGAAGAAGATGAATCTAGTTGTCAACCTAATAAATCTTTTGAAAAGGGTTAATTAATATGAATCATTAGCGAGGAGTCATTCATATCTGGAATTAACTCTCCAAAGATTGATAAACTCTCAGTACAGTGTAAATTCATTCCCCTTGAGGACCTAAAGCGAAATATTAGTTCGGCTCATAGGTGAAGGTCATAAAACTTGGATGATGCATGATTCTTGAAGTAAATAATCAGATTCATTCATTCAGTTCAAAACTACATTCTGATTCATAAATTTGAATCAGATTCATCCAACACTAGACGAATCGCCTGTCGACGATCGATTACGTCAATGATCTCTGAGGAGGAACCTTGGCCTACGCCCACGTAAGATCCAGCTGGGTCAGCAAATGAGGCCAATGGACGATCGTTCGGTTCGGAATGTACGTGAAACGCGATACGAGCAGAGCAAGCTCCACGTCATCTAACTCAAGGTCAATTTCATTAAGTTTTTTTTATGTTTTACTTAATTTATTAGTATTACACATAGATACGAATAGAGTTGCTCCACGTCATATCAATCGAGGTGAATTTCTTGGTTTTTTTTTTAATATTTACTTAATTGATTAAAACTAGCACAACGTTTTGGGAAGATAGTCGGAAAACTGAAATACTCTTACTTAATTTATACAATGAATTAATCTAACTAGGTGGGAAGTACCAGAATGTAGAGCACCGTGTTAAATAGTACGGAATACGGAAGTCGTATAGCTGTAATACTTTCTCATACAATACCTTTAGTTGTAAATCTTGCAAAAAACCCATGATGGTGGACGGCTCGTGCAGACTTGCAGACTTGCGTTGCAGCTGCCTAAAACTCTCTGAACTTTTAGAACCAACACTGATTCTTCGAACGAATTGCACACAGTAACACTAACAATGTTCTAGTTGATTTAAAAGATTAAGCTACACATAAAAGAGCATGTAACAATATAATAATATATAACATCCGTGAACAGTTACTGAGTAGTCGCAAACTACTATTTCTACTTTCCAACCGCAACACAAAACGCTTCACTATCGCACTAAAACACAATTCTTTTGTTCTTCTTCGTTACCCGGCAGGAAACACTAGTGAGGTAGTTAATTTATTATACTTTATTTCAGGAAACACTTTCAACTGCAGACACCGCGAGCGGTGTTATGTAGCAATGCCTAATATGCTCCCCAACAACACAGCTTCGAGTGCCGCTGCAGGTGTGATAGTTCCCGTCCGCCAAAGCTCTCTCGGGCCCTTCACACCCCGCGTGGAGGTTTTACTACCCATCAACCCTCCTCTTCAACACTTTCTCCAACACCTCCTCCACAAAGCGATTCCTTCGGTATGGCTAAATCGACATGCATGTCCGGAATGTTTAAGGGCTTTAAAAGCATTTTAACCTAGGCGGTTGCTCAACGGTTCCCGTAACGGAGGATTTTTGTTTTTCCTTCCCGTAGTCGCAAGCTTCCCTTACACGTACACTCGCTTTTGGAGTTTGGTTATGGCAGGCGACTCAAAAATGTTAAAAGTAAACATAGCTTCAAAACAAAACGCTAGAACGGAATTTGAGGTTAAGTATTTTTGGGTGAGCCGTAAAAGGAAGTATCCAACACTATTAAAAACGGTAAACTTAGACGTCATTAGTCGAGGAATATGGCGGAAGATGTGTAACTCATATCATATTGTATCCTGCAGTACTCGAGTACGAGCACTAGAACTCCATTCTCTTGCTAGAAGCAAACATCTCAGATCACCAAAAATCTCAGCTTGAATGCTCAAGAACTCACATTCTTTCTATTTCCTGTATCTATCCAATCTGAAGCCGTTCAAACGGAACTCTCTTTCCTTCGTTTTTCGTTTTTCTTTCTGGCTACAAAAACTAATTTCCGGAGTACGGTAGACGATGTAACTCGGGATGCTGAAATGGTGATCATCTAACCTCCAGAAGCGTTTAGCCATTTTAATTTAAATACGGGAAATAACAAACCCCTCCCCAAAAATGGACAACATGAAGTAGAGGATATTAAGATTTCTCTGTACTTTGGGTATGTCATTCTGATTGTATACAGTTTGTTTTTGACTGCCAATATCATCGAACGGGAAGACATATATCTATTGAGATATCTATAAAAAGACAACTTTTCAACTTTTCTTTTACAATCTTCTACCAAAATCTTTGTTTCTTTTTGGGTATTGCAAGGTCGTTTTATATTCGTTTTATTTTTCTTCTATAGTGTAATTGCTGTTTAGCGCTTTTCGTGAAGTTGCTTTCCATTTGTTACGTCTTTTTGCTACACTACTGTTGTTCTTAGTTTCCCTTTTTCCATTCTGCATCACAAAAGAGAACGTCTGGACTGAAATCGAACTGTTTCAATCGGATATTCCTTTCGTTTTTGGTTGATTGTTTTATGGCTCCAGCGTAAGTAAAACGTTTGATCGTGAAGAATGAGATGCCACTTTAGTGTAACATCGTTAACAGCGGCTGTAATTTGAACTCAGTTTGCACACTTTTCATCCCGTTGTTTTGTTGCAAAAATGTTCCCAACCATCGAAATGCCAACACAATTGAATCATTTCCCTTCACGCTGTTGACACTGTTTTCAAAAGCAATAATAAATTGTAGTGCGTTTCAACAAATTCTCTACCTCACACCGTCGGTCACACGTTCCTAAGGTGTTGGTTAAAAAAATACACTAAAACACACACACACACCACAAAAACCAAGATACTTTTATTTATAAGTTCTTGCAAGTAAAAGGAAATGGACACCGAGATACCACTGCTGTCTCGAGCAGCACACGAAGTGGCTTTGATTGTCTGTCCATGGCACGGTGAGCATGATCAGTTACAGCCCAACGGTACCCGCGATGACCATCATCACCAGCAGTCGAAGAACGAACGTGATTAAAGAAAGAAGACAAAAGACCATTTCCGGTGTAGCTGATCGACACTTTATTCCGATGCGCGAACGGTTTAGAGCCGCGGTTGACTGGTTTGGCAGCACCAAACAGTTTATAGCACACTCAGACATTGTCCTGTACAAACCACTGTCAAAGTCTTGTACGTTTAATGGGAGTTTTAGTATGAGTATGAGTAAAAAGTATGAGAAAAGTATGAGATATGAGCCTCCAGCAATTGGTTCACAAAAACAAAACATTTGAGCGAGTGGAACGCAACTGGAAAAAAAAACTAGATTTCTTGGTGATTGTTCCTGTGGTTGATTGAGGTTTTGAGGTTATGATTGCTTGGGTATCTGTTGTGTGGTAGTTTAGAATTTAACGTCTTTCCGTCTTTCGTCGTTCTAAAATAGTTTATTCGGGTTTTTTTTTATATTTTAGTAACAACGTTATTCACTCAACGCACAAATCACACACACAATGCCGGATCACATGCGAGTACATCAAGCGTAAAACACATGGGGGGATGATTGCAACAAGATCGTAACGTTTTTGGCTTTGAAATTTTCAAAGTCAATGTGAAGCGGAACCGAATGGTGTAGTATTCCAGAGAAACTACGGAGCAAAACCACCGAACAACACACTACACGATAACGCCCCAGAGCACGCAAACAAAAAAAACCGAACCACGGATTGAGAATGTGAGATCACGGTACGGAACCCACCGAAAACTGAACCGTCTTGCATAACGTCGTGCGGTGAAATGTGGAGACCGCACGGCCAACCAAGTGGACGATGCCATACACCCGGTGCACACAAACTGGTGTAGATGGCGTGTGCGCGAGAGAGTCTCGCTCATCGAATGGACTCCCGGTTCATCGTTCCGGTTACCGGAGGGGAAACACAAAACGAGGGTATAGAAGGAGAGCGAAAGAAAGTGTACCGCGCTAGAAAAAGGGAGTTGTGGATGGTAAGGGAGGGCGCACGAGCGCGTTGGTTACGATCTTCGGGCTTCGAAGTAGATCACTATGCGCGGCCAAAGTTTTATAACGCATAACCGTAGTGGTTTGCAGGGTTGCCAGCCAACACCAGGCCCGACCCTCGAGATCGGAAAGAGCTCGAACACAAAATGGTTGATTTAATAAATCAATATAGATAGGACGTGCTTTCTTCGTGCGGATAAAGCACACGCTTTAACTTTCGCTTGTTGTACATCATGCAATTTTTTTCCTATTGTGCAGGGTTTTCCGTTTCAACTCTTGTAAGAACATATCAATATCATGGACAACATGGAGGTGTCTTCAATTTTTAAAGTTGTTTAGGACCAGTCACCAAATTTGTAACATGTTCCCATCATCAGCTCTAATGAACATGAAAACCCTGCATTTTGAAAGCTAAAGATGGAATTATTTAGATTGCATTCCACCTCAATGTACCGGAGGGCGCTACTGAACTGAAGAGGAACACATGCGTGTATATGAACCACTAGTTCCTTTCCATTCTTCACCTACAAAGCGAACGGTCAATCATCTTCTTAAGTGGACAGTACAGAGGAGAAAGCTCCAAGCCTAAGCAAAGCAGCAAGGGAATCGGTCATAAACTTTAGACAAAGCTTGCGAGGGAGTCCTGAAGACGAGCGCAGATGAAGTGGAAAGACAAATAAATAGCATAACGATCATCACTAGTATTTATAAAGCTACTCCGCGGTAGTCAGTTACTTTTGCATAGAGGGTGAACGGTTCGAAAAGTCGCTTCTTCAATTACCCACTCGACACTCTCCAAAGTCAAAGTCAAGAAGGAAGAGCGAATGAAGTGAATGTATTTCGTTTTTTTTTTGTATTTTCTGGTATTTTCCCTAATGCTACGTACCTTTCGACTCATCTGTGTCCGGCCGAGGGCGTATTGCTAGTAAGAAGCATTTACGCCCTTCGCCTTCTACCCCTTCAGGGGAATCATCCTAACCAACAACCCAGCAGAGCAAAAAGAAGGTCATTTCGATCTTTTCCGCATTTCCGGGCGAGTAGCAACCGTAGTGGTCATTACACGAATAAGAAGGCAAACACCACCAACAAGGCAAGCAAAACAATCGTACACCATAACATTGTTCCCAATTTCCCGTCCAATTGATTCCATGCCGTTTCCGTTTGCCTTTTGCACACCAACGGCTGCACTGCTTGACGTTGTGCCGGTGGGTGATGTTGGAACAGTCTGGGTGCTGCTCATTATTCGATGGCAAGATGAAGACGCGTAGCTGGCAGCGAGATGGCATTTGCATCGGGTTTGCTCCGGTAGTGTACGAGGTTAGTAGGTCGAAAATACGCTGGTAAATTTGCCGAGACATCCGATTATTTTGGAGAGGAAACTCTGTAATCGTGAAGATGTATAAGCTGTAGACATCGGCAATGGATAGTATCGACTTGATAAAGTTAACCGTAAAAATACAGTACAGTACGTGTGGTTAACAATAAAACAGTCCAAGTATCAACGTGCTCTAAATAAGAAAAAAGCATACAGATATAGTGTACAATAAGTTAATAAAAAATTGCGAATCAATTCTAGTTGCACAGAATGTGTACAAGAAAAAATACTAATCTATCTCGAAAGGGGTTCCCACAGTATCTTTGGAATTAAGTCTAAAGCACCGATGATCGAGGACTAAATCTCAATATATTATTGAAGTGAAGTTATTGGATAATCTGCTTTTGGACGACATGGTCACGATTCTCCGTCACCTGGTTAATCTTCTGCATCATATTTGTGACTTAATATAATAGTAACGTCTTTAGTAACAATTTCCTCAGTTGTATGTCCAGATGTTGTTAAACCTATCTCGATGGACACATGACTGTAGAACGACTTTGGTAGCAATGGAATAGGATGTCTGAAACATCTTTGCAAAATTAGCAACTGTTTACCTACTAAATTCCTAGCCCCACACATCTTTTTTAGCCATGCATAAATAAAAAGTCATTTAAAAGTAATTTTCATCAATTTAAACATACATTTGATTGTGGGAAAAATACTACTTTGTAGTTAAGTGATGAGATATGTCCTCACTGACGCCTACTCCATTTCCCATTACATGTTTAATATTCGATATCTTGTCCATTATCAGACAGACGGTTCTTGACCATTCGATAACAACACCTCACCTGCTGTTGGTGATGTTTATCGCACACTGCAACCAGTCTGCCAGGCTGCGCATGTTCCTTTATTTCACCATACATCGTGGGCTGCCGACCTTTTGTGCCCTTACCCATCTCACACCTCCACCATGGCCTTGGCAGGTTCAGTACCGGTGAGAAACACGTTTGCTGACAGAATGAAAATGAACACGTTACGAAAATTTACATCATAAGAAGCTCCGCTTTATTTTGCTGCGGCCGTTGTAAATTATCTAATCTTGATCACCGATTCCGTGATGTTCTGTATTGGCCAAACTGTAGCGTATGTATGCCAGAAAGCAATTTGCTGGATCTGTTGCTCGCACAATGTTTCAATCCCTTACACATCGTACCCGCGGGAACGCTCTCATCATAAACAATCGGAAGCGATACGTGCCGGGCGCGGCTTTCCACCATTTTCATCACCATTTGCACGGTCGGTTCCGCTCCAACACGCTCGCCCAGCTACAGTGCGCTCGATCACTGCACCGATGGCGAGCGATTGCTACCCCTTATTTCCCGTGGGTTTGCCGTTTTGCCCCTGAAACTCCCGGGGAGTGAATAAAATGAAAACCGAACCTCTTGTAGAATAGAAAAACAACCGCGCACTATTGCGCGAGATGAGCTTTTGCGGGTATTGTAACGGGTTACAAGACTCGGCATCGGGAGACCACATCGTGGTCCTTTGTGGTGTCTGGAGATGGAAATGTTGGAAATTATATTGAAAAGCACGGTGGTCTGGGAAGGTACGGGGAACCAAATAATTATGCACCCAACCCATCTGGGAAGGGCGGGTCGATCGTATCCAGGATGCTCGGTGCAGGTTTTCCTATGTTGCTGGTGTGTTACGCCATCAGCCTGCACCTGTTTTTTTTTTTTTTTGCTTCTGAAAAGGTCATATACTTTTGTGCGCGATGCAGTAACAGAGTTTCCCGGACGCGTTGACAGGACGATGAGTCATATCATAAAGAAGGAAAAGTGCTTTTCAACTAAACCTTTAAACCAGACATTTACATTCCAAGGTCTTCAGATCAGGTTTTGGATATGTTAAATGCCGGGCTATATGTGTGTGATGTAAACAATATCACATATAATGCAAGAGGTTATAAAATATACCAATATCTGTTGCGAAAAACTAACCAAACTGTCGTGGGAAAACTATTCACTTCTAGATCTCGAGAATACGCAATGCCCTCCGTCAGATGACGTGCGTCTTGGTGTTGAGCAAACCCCTCAACGAGACTAGCAGCAGAATTTCTTGCGTAGCGTTTGTGAGGTGATTTCATGAGAAAAACATAAAACGCTTTTCATTGTTGATGCTCTCCACTGATGATGAAAATTTGTTTCAATTTCAAATTAGATGCCCAGACTGGCAATCAGAAGGGTAAGGGTGGCGCAAAACGTTGGACGTTCTTAATTGTTTCGGTTTGTTTGCGTATTTAGTCAGCACATTTAAACACCGTTTCGCTTAAAGTGTTCTCCTTAATCAGCTCCAAGTCATGGCTTGACATGGTTTGACCTCCTATCTCATTAGAGAGGTGTATCTTATGCAGGTATCTATCTAAACAATCTCGTTTGTAAAGTGCTAGAGAATTCCTCTAACTATTCCATAATAAGTTATAGCACCCTCCGCGGAACCAAGACCCCAGGTAGTGCAAACGATAACGGATGGGAAAATCTGTGTCGAAATAGCACCGTCCACCGTCAGCTACCTCGTAATCCACGCTCTGCACCTCAACTTCTGGTTGTTTTCTGTTGGCTTTAGATATGGTCGGTTGCGGCTAACCACAACTCGCACACATTCGTACCAAGGAGCGAATGCCGTTTGTTGCGTTCTAGAAAACACACAGAAACACACAGAGCGATACTAAAATTGAACAATGCACATCACATGATCTAACGGGACAACATTCAACAATTTCCCTTCTCTATTCCCGTGCTTCTGTAATGGCATCCGCCCTTTCGTCGTGGTCTCCCTTGCATACAAAAAATCCCATCCCTCATCGACTGTGTTGTAAATGCGCCGTTCGCTTTCGAAGGAAATCTACATGGGGATATACACCATTCGTGAAAAGCTACCATTAAGTCAGCAGCTGCATGTTTCGGCCGGTACGGAAATCTTCAATTCAGCACTCTGGAAGTGGAATGTGCTTTATGAATTTTGTTTTACTAACATCTGTTAGCAATAGAAGAAAACCTAACATGAAATATCAGAAATAGCATTATAATACTATATCTTCTAAATAAATGGTTCAATATTTAAAAGCATCTTCTTCATCAGGGGGACAACTACCTCCAGCAGGCCTATTACCATTGCTGAGTTACTTTGACCTTTTTTACCCGTAGCTGCACAGTCAGCCCTGCGTATGGTCCGGAGAGAATTTTGAACCGGCCGATAATTAGAATACATTGTTTAGAATACCAACCTAACTGTCCAACAGATGTCCATGCAAATGCATAAAAGCGAACGAATAAGAATGATATTTGTTGGATAAAAAGGCAGTAGAATATCTGAGGATTCCTGGACTAAACTTTTGAAACTGAAGTTGAAAGATCCTATACCTATACCTTAGAAGATATACTTGTGCCATAATCAGAATGCTAAGTTCTCAACAAAGACATTTAAAATCGTCTATTGAGGATTGCTTTTGGAAGGAAATAAGCAACATCTGACCACAACTGAAACTACGCCTGAAGACAGACGTATGAATATCATAAGCATGATGAACTGATAAAGGGTAACATCTATATCTAGACAATTAATTCAATTGTAATCATGATTAACATCATTTGGCTCAACAGAAGCCGTTCAACAGATGACTATAACAGTATTTTTAATATTGATATAAAATTTGTACCATTGTTGATGTCCGTGGCGCTGTTATGTCCCTAAAACGCGACCATCGTTTTACCCTCCGTGTACTCTACCATCACCAGCCGCCTTAGACAAGACACTTAGTTCCACCCAAATTTATTTCCATTTCTCATTTGCGGTACCTCCGTACGGGCTTTGCATGGGACACCCGGGGCGGAGATGGTTGGCAAAAACGAATGTGTGAACAGCAAAACGCAAAACGTTTTCATCTGCGCGTTTTGCGTGTTCAAGCAGAAAAACTGCCACCATCATATTGTTTTTTTTTTTTGTTGGTGCCGTTTGTTGTTTCGGCGTGTCCATTGTTTGTGGAAACTTTACGCGCGTGCCTCAGGTGGGGTGTGTATCGACGTAACAATGGGTGTAGTTAGCCTGGGTGTTTTGAAGTTTCTCCAGAAAAAAAACCAGAGACATAAATCCCTTTTGCATCCCTAACAATCCACCCCGGGGTTACACGCGGGTTCCAAGATGTAAAGCAGAACCAGGCACCAAGGTGTAGAGATTGTTGTGCTTTAAATGCTATCTCCACTCGCAACGCGGTGCTACAGATTTGGACGGCATGGGTTATTGCACCACTGTTCCTACGGTTTTGTGCTCCCACTCTCCGGGCGGACGCTTAACTGTGCGATTGGCTTATTTGCCCCTTTAAAAGCTGGTTTAAAAGACTACTTGATTCCCACTCGAGAAGTTTTTAAGCAGCGAACAGGAAAGACATTGAAGAGATTAGGGTACGGAACTGTAGACAAACATAGCAGATAAGATCCAAAAGACAAACACAAATGATACACCGATTATACCGATCTGTTCCGTTGGAATGCTAATCCGCTGAAGTATTTATCGAAATTCATTTGTTCCAATGGAGCTGATCGATGTAGTGACACGTGTTCCGTTCGTATATACATCATCGAGACTCTAGAGTTACTGATACCATTCTAGTAAAACAGTCTTTTTACCCCTACTTTTCAAATCATCAAGGTTTTCCTTGCGGTTCCGCAACGAAAGCATCATTAATCAATGGGTAATAACGATTATTACAGCACAGATACCTTTGCAGGTTATAGTGCCTTTAACCCCATCTCCGAAGGGCTCCGTTGGTTTCCCGCTGGAAAGTATCATGCCAGAAACAAGGAAGGGCCTACGTATCATACTACCAACCCCAAGGAGCAACGTCCGCATCGCGGCAATTAGCTACTTTCTGAGATAATTGTCTCAACGCCGCCTGCAGTGAGTATATTGCCCTATGCGCGTACCACCTTAACACGGCTCGGGATAGAAGGTGAACGATAACTAAAACAAAACAAAAAGGCAGATAATCACGGGAGGCAAGATGAATTGTTACCTGTTGCTACTTAGAGGGAGGTTACGGCTCCCCATGCGCGGACACGCCGGGAGTTGGATCTGATTCATTTACATATCGGATCGGTTATTCTTCTTACTTCCCCTTCTTTTTGCTACCCTCAACATCCGGATACGGTGGTGGTTATGCAGAAGCTTCTCGTTCACGTTACTTTAAACCACAGCATCCAATGATCGGTGACGCTCAGTCAAGACTTATTCGCTGTAAGATAGTAAAGTCATCTTACACCTCGCAGAATTCGTCATTGTAGCGATTCTTCCATTGTACGAGGTCAAAAATCCTTCTGAGTATCTTCTTCTCGAACGCGGCCAAGAAGGTTTTGTAAAAAATCCATTTATGATAGACTCTTTCCTCACCCATCTGTGTTTTAGTTATATTTAAAGAAAAAGCTCGTTTCTAGTTTTCTTTAATGAGTCATCTAACACACAGAACTTAAAGAATCGATTGCCAGATAGGGCCCCTGTGTGGTATGGTTGGGAATTATTAATCAAAGATGAAGACATATGCCGGATACGAGAGCCAGTGAGCTCACTAGCGTACACTGTTACTGCTTGTGTTGTAACCTGCGCAAGGGCATAGTTGGACAAAGGTTTACATCATCGTACCTAATGTCTCATTTAGCATCTAGCAAACAGACGCATAAATCATCTCGAGTAAGCTGATGACTAAGGCCACGCTAGAAGAATGTGCTAGAAACACTGCTTCCACAACCTTCCAGCACGGCGCATAACCTTCTGCCATCATCCCTGACAAGTAATCGCAGATAAGATAAAGCACTAGTCTTGGATATCGCATTGTACGTGAAATCACCGGTTGGATGAAATAGCAGAATCGGGATGGAGATATAGGAGGAAAGATATAGGAATTTGATCCCCCCGTGATTACATGACAAAATTGTGCACGTTTGGTTTTTCGGTAAATACACATCTTATTTGCAAAGGCGGTTTAGATGCGGGAGGGGTCTGAAACATCGGGGAGATGTTGGGAATATATATGGCGATAAGCATCAGCTACAACAACGGTGCACAACTGCGTAGCAAGGCTAACAGGAAAGGTAAGACTAGTAGTGTTGTGTGCCACGTGATTGCGTACGCGCACCCTGATAGACTGCCGCAATTGACCTGAGGACAACCTGTGGATTCCAAAATCCATAGCTAATTCTACCGAATATGGTGCTGTGCAAGGCTTCGCCGTGGTTTTAAATAGACACGTACACCACAAGCCTGATGGCATAGGTGGTGCGACAGAGAGAGAGAGAGAGAGAGAGAGAGAGAGAGAAGGAAATAGAAAAGCCGATACCTAATACCCGAGCTGAGTCACTAGGTTACGCATGTAGCGCCGTAGCTCGTCTCATGCGTAGTGATATCCAAATAGAACAACCTGCTAAACAAGGGTCGTGTGTTGTTTTGCTTCAAACCCGTAGTGGTGCCATGGGGGTTGTGTTCCCGCTTATCTGTTTAGTTCTTGTACACTCAATACGAACGCTTCTGCGGAACAACAACGGCCACCGGTTGTGGCAATGGAAATAAGCTCGCTGCTTTTCAATTCTCAGCGCACATCCGGGAAGTTCTAGCTGTCGTCAACGCGGGAAGCACACAAGCGGCTACTTACCCGCATGTAGGAGAACGGTGCCGGTTCTTTCACTTGATCCTTCTCGTCACTTTCCATTTCTGGTTCGCTGTACGAGACCACCGGCCGTCACCGGTGTCGGTTGTTTGTGGCGGGTTGAATGGTTTGCAGCGGTGAAGGTGAAACGTACACCCTCTCTCTATGCGGTTGATTGATGGTTCTGTACCGTCGTGAACTGCAACACCGAACACTCACACATAACAGATTTAACAACACTTGGATATGTTTAATAAAACCAAACTTCCGTTTAGTACATAAAAAATACGTACAGCAACACAAACACGACACACAGGAGAACACACTGTTGTATAGCAGAACTACACTTGTATCCGCTACTGGCACGTTGATTGATGTGATTTGCCTTGCTACAGAGCGATGGGTCACCTCCCTATTATTCTCTACATTCAAAGACACATATACACAAACGCACCCACTAGTTCAAAAGGCACGGAAACGAGAAATGAATAATGCGCCGAGGGTATCGCCTCCGACATGTGAAGCTTTTTTGTTGTGTTCCTTTCCGCGTACGCTTGTCCTTCTTCACCTATGGCGGTCCGAGCGTTCCCGAGAGTCGGCACCGGTACCGAACTACGACCGTCGCGAGCAAGCTTTTAGTTTGCACTGAAGGGAGAGCGCACAAACGATGGCGACGACGACGACGCACCCTGTTGTGTTGTTGTTGCGCTTGTGGGCTTAAATGCAGAGATACGCCTTCTTCCCGCCGTTTGGGGTAGACTCCAACAGTTGCGCGCAGTGTGGTGAGGCCGCTCGGCTCCAGAGATGCCTCCTCCCCTCCCCACCAACACCACCGCCGCAAGCCGCCGCCGCACCACTTTCTACCCCACCAACCTCTGGATAGAGCGCGAGGTCGGGGAGGTGAGTATACAAGGTGGAAGGGAAAAAAACCTTTGGGCTACGGCAGCGGCGTGTCCTCGGGAAAGTCGGAATCGTTTAATCGCGAGACAGATAGTGTCTCAAGTGTGTGTACGTGGGAATGTGGCAAGGTGGATGGTGGAAGACGTGGCGCGAGCCGCGCATTGCACGAGGGACGCGAAGCATATCTGTCTGTAAAAGGGGGAGAGCAAAAAAACAACAAACAAACAAGCTCCACACAACAGTAACCGCGCGAACGCGTCTCGCGAAGCGCTCAATCTGCAACGTACCGACTGCAACGTACACAACAATGGGTTGTAAAAAGTGGCTGTTACATGGCTAGAGAAATTCTCAGCACGACCAAAGGAACGTTGATGAGTCTTTGCACTGGGAGAAGGGGGTCTACAAGAAGCGAATCACCACACCTTGGATGAGCCAGAATCAACTTCTGGTTGAAGAATCGGTTCGATCTCTTAGAATGCTACTGTGTAGGGAGTGTTTCACCATTGAAGTTATGATGATCCATCAGATCGAACCTAATCGTGATCCTGGAGAGGCTGAACATAAATATTAGATGTAGAATTGACTTTGCTTTGATTTCCAAGGATATCGTTCAGAGGGGCCAGTAAGTTATTATGCGTAACAATTAAATTAGAGTAATATGAAGTCTTGCGCATGATACTTACCAATCAAGTACAAGATCTCTTTTCGCGGTCTACGATCGATCGGCGACAAGCTGCATTACATCAAATTTGTTTGTCCTAGTACTGCATATTTTTCCCGAAGACGAATAAGGAACTATTGTGCCAACCACGACAACTCTCGAAATTATCGGACAAATTCTTCTCAGACGATGAGGAAATCTCCACGGCCTGGAAGTACCTTAGGAAACTCCTAAACCATCCTGCGGGAATATCCACTAGGGACAGTAGCAGCACGAAACAAAATGCAAAACCACCGAGGGCAGATAGGCGGGAAGATCAAATTCAACCAGTTTGTGTACAAGATCTCCGTGGCATCCAACAAATGCCTTTTCGACATTTATATCACTATATCTTGTTATGTGAAATAAAACGTTTGAATCATAGCAGTTGGTCGAGTGCCCTGGAGGGAAACGAAACTATGTTCCTTGTTATCTCCTGATTCTGACACTCAGCCTTGAAACCCGATCTAGAACTAGACTTTGTTTCCGTGGTACAGTTGTGAAAACACGGCCTTTACAGGTTGAAGCTAGTTCTAAATTACTAAATAACAATTAAAAATAAATCGAAAAACATTCTTAATAATTAGCCACCTTTTCGAACAAATAAAATATATGCCTTTCCTTCACCAAACTCAATGAATGTTTTTGAAATGGGAGTGCGTGCGTGTGCAAACGAACTGGAAGTATGGTTTTGCATAAATATGCTACGTGTGATAAGTGTTTCGATTGAATGCTGATACACGTTTAGACATTTTTTGTTTGTTGCTGCATTCATTAAGCGCTTGAATGAATATCACGATCAGACACCGATCCCTCTTCACAACGCAGCTGTGTTCGAAACACGGTGTGCGTGATATCGATCTGCTGTGGGCACAGGAATTTAAATAAGATGGGGCACATTTCACTTTCTTCAACCATTTTACCAGATAGATGCAGTGACGTTTGAAGATGCGTTCAATAAAGTACTGACCGTTTCAGAAATGAGTTTTTAAATAAATCGAATCAGTTGCTTATCTTCACACAAAACTATTGGTTATTTTTTCTTACTTCGCTTCACCGTTTCGTCATCACTTCCACAAACACAGAACTTATCCAGAAGCCGTATATCATCGTAAACTAACCTACTATTAAGAGATTTATTTAAAAATGTGTACTGCGATCATTCTTCTCCCTTCTGATGGAATTAATATACTCAGTTTTTCGACAATGCATATGAATTTTGTTACTGTTTTGTCTATGTGTATGTTTCACGGCGAAACAACGGACGCGTTGTTACATTACTTGAATACTGAATCCTTGCTTAAGTGGCACCCGCCTTGCACCTTGTGGTATGTTAGCGTAACTGCCAACGTAGCCGAAAACAAGAAAAAAAAACTTTAAGTAAACCGCGTTCTCGTTACACATGTGTTTAGGCCATCTTTTCACTATCTTGGCTTATTGCTGTTTTGCTCCGTGCGCGTTTTTGTCCAACGCCTCGGTGAAGAAAAACGCATTAATGACGGTTAGCGGTTTCGCATTACGCTTTTCTTCGCCTTCTACTTAAATATCTTGCAAAAAATCTCACATTCTCGTGTTGGGATGTGTGGATGTTACTGAACTAAATTCAAGCGTGTATACTGCGTGCAATAGCGAACCCTACACAAAAAACAACAGCCTGTGCCTGATGCTCTGGACGGTTTTCCTTCCCGTTTTCTTACATAAATTCTGACCATTACAGTTTAGAGAGACAAAAAAGCTAATCAATTCTTCACTAGGTTACCCCCTTCTTCCACTGTAAATTAAGTACGACGCAATAACAACACGAAAATAAATCATGATTAATAAAGGTATTTGCATTCTAGCTGTCTTACACATATAGTTCAGTGCATAATGGTAAAAATAATAGAGAAGAAAAAGTTACTAACCATTAACATTGGACTGTTTCACAAACATTAATCTTAGCATGAAACGGTAAAGGTACTTTTGTCAACCATTTGTGAGAGATAGCTTGTCCACAACAAAAGCACAACCTAAATCACAATATAACAAAATAGTAGTTTTAGCACATTAGTTTGAATCGGGTATAAATATTATTTCCAAAAAGAAAAAAACGAAATACTCTAAGCTCACTGTCAGTTCCAAAATAGCGCCGAAGATTACTTGATAAATCAATACTTATTCGAATGCATAAAACAAATGCACATTAATGAATGCTATCCCTTTTCTTGTTACGAATGTACTGAACTCGACTAAAGTGATGCTGTGTGTGTATCTTTTTATGTGTTTGCACATGATAATGTATTATGCCTGTTATGTGAAATGTTTCATCCCGTGAGTGTAATAATTAAAAAGCAACCCCGTATGTGTGAATTCTCAACTCATATCGGGTGAATTTGTAAGGAAAGGAATGAACGAATAATGGAAGGAAACCGGGTCAAATTTTAACACAGTTTTCCTCTCAACCTCCCATATTAACCTTCCTTCACTAGTATGTCTTTTCCTTGTGACATACGATATCGTCTGCTCATTTGCATTTTTCTATTATCGGTGTGTGTTGCGTGTTTCTGTATGCGTCTGTGTGTGTGTACATACATTTAAGCATCCTCCAAGGTACCCCCGATCGGCCGGAGCACAATTCTCGGATCCGTATCCAACATCCGGTCCGATTCTTCCGCACTGCTCATACACGAATCCTTGCTGTCCGGCATCAGATTTCGCCGTTCTTCATCCTCCTGACGCGTGGGAATTTCCGACACTGGTGCATACTGCGTATGTGACACCAGCGGATCCGTGCTCGGATTTAGGGCAAGAATCTGGCCGCCTCCGTTGCCCTGCAACTGCCGGGCCAGGCCTTGCTTTTTCGACAGCACACAGGGACAAACGCAGCTACGGCGCCAATCTGCTACCTTCACGTACAAACCTGCAAACATTGGTACGAAACAGTGTGATAAATAATATCGCGAAGACAATGTGCTTTTTGAGGTGTGCTACCTAAGAATATGATCCCGAACAGTGTAATGATCGCACCGGTTACGATCAATCCCACATCAATCTGCTCTTCCTGTACTTTGCCTTCCGTGTTGATCTCCGGATGCTGCTCGGCATCGGAGTAGTCTGCAGAACCGCTGGCAACTAGTGCTATACCTGTATGATGCAGAATAACAAGGTTATTTGATTGTAATTGATTAAACCATGGCGCAATATGGGCTGCAAAACACACCTGTGGCGAACATGATCAAACCGAACACAAGTATCGACACCTGGATGGCCGGTTTACGGAGCATCTTCATCGACGACACGGCAGTAGTTTGGGCCAGCAAACCACCGGCACTGGGACGGGCCTCAAACGAAACCGTCGTCGGCTGATAAACTGGTCCACTTTCTGGCATCTTTGCTACGAGTTGTTTTGTTTTGCTGATACCGTATCCAAATTCTGCTGCAGGAAGGAGTGATTGGATAAATCGTGAACTGTCACTGTTCACTTCGATCGTTGAATTTATTTCGGTTCGGGACGGGTCAAACTGATGCCAAGTGCTACAAAGGATCAAAAGTCAGATGAAGAATATATAATAATTAAAAATTAAGTATAATTCCTCACACCATGCACTGGGAGGTTACTGACAGTTACTGGTTACTGAATTGATGACTATATGATTCCGAGATTTTGATTTTAAGCCAATTGATGACAGAATATCTCTGTAATATTTATACAATATCCTGCTTTTTAATGATAATTGAGGAACAGTATATGACCCATCGAGCACACACAATGAACTCTGATATTCTATATCAGGCCATAATCGAACTTATCATATGATGAAATTTATACAACCCTATTATGTTGTACGTCAGCTCTTCTATAATTTAAAACTAATAGACATTTCTTTAATTCATTGCTAACGGATTAAACTAACATATATTTTAAATATTCACAGTATCCCAATGATAAATTATAGTTCCCTTCTAGCGATTGAGGGGGTTAGGTGTGGGATACATCATCAATCGGTATCATCGTTGATGTCAACGTTAACAAGCAATTTTAATTCAGCTTTATGCCAAAGGTAAACGTAAAGTACCTATGAGTCACGTTGACTCCAACAAACTCGTACGTACATTTATGGCCATGAACCAACGGTGTTTTTGTTTAAGTTAACGTTTGCAGCCGCTATGGTTAGTCATCGGTACTACCAGCAGAACCTACACCACCTGCACCATAACGAACCGGAAGTGTTCGGTAAGCACGAATTGCACACGCATACAAGCAGAGGAATGAAAGTTGCGAGGAATATAGTTCTAACTGCCAAGTAGAACTAAAGCTAGAATTTGGAGGTAATTCCCAACGTAATATTCCCTCATGGGTTGCTCGCACTCTTCCAGGGAAGAAACATACTTCTCGGCTGGTTCGTGTTCGTGTGCAACGACCGGTCCCAAGAGGACTGTTTTACTAATTCCGTACAGCAAAAAAACGTGAACATCTGAACCAACTGCTTCCCCATTAATGGGCGAGTTCCGTGACGCGACCCATCAAAAGGCTTAACTGCTTAGTAGATAGATATATTTAGCAAGCAATTTAATTTAGCGGTAAATCGTAATAGATCCTTAAATACCGCAATAGTTTTAAAAATATAAACTATCAACACTGTGACGTTGACAAACGATTTGACAGACAGCGAATGCAATGGGACTTGGATAAGTTATAAAACAAAACCAGTTCCTGAAAAGTTTGAAGCTGACTTTCACAAGACCTGGATCGGGTGGGAAATATAAACCTACACCAGAAAGCAAAAAAGATTGCTGTTTTTTTCGAGTTTGATGCCAATAACCACAAACACTTGTTTAATATAAATGTGCAGCGCTTGCATGTGGATTGCAATTACCCTATTGCAATATTAGTCATAACTTTCGTAAGATGTTCTGTCACACATTTTCCCTGTAATAGCATCGAAATAAGATATCTATCGAAAAAGGTCTCCATGTTTATTCCACCTCAATCCAATCACAATAAGCTCGCGTTGTTTCACTTCCAGGTATAGGCGAAGGCGAAACTGCAACCGAGGAACGTGTTTCGATAGATTTTCTCTGCTCCTTCTATCCGTTCCACCTTCACATATGCTACCCAACCTTAGCCACACACATGAAACTTGATTTAGGTACTGTACGGTATTGTAGGTACTGACGGTGAATGGAATTTATGCCCCGATTATGCTTGCCAAGTGTTTTAAATGCACTTCCACGGTGATTCTATACCTTTGATTTCAGGTGGGTTTTACACAGAGCTGCACTTTGTTGGGTTGATTGCTGATAAAAGTGTTGTTTAATGCACCGATATGAAAAAAACAAAAAAACACTGGCCAAAATGCCAAGCTGCTTGCTTTTAGCTACGAAAGTGGCTGTGTGCCGGGTACGCACATTTTTGCCACCTGTCAACAACGCGTCTGACAGTTGGTGGACGAAGCTAAGCAATAGATATGGCTGCTCTTTATTGTTTTTTTTGCTGGGAATTCAACCAGAAAAGGATTTCGAAATAATTTGTAAATAATAAGCTGCTCAATGATTAGTTAAGTTGTAATTAAAACCCATTGTTCACATTCTGGCACACAGTTTTCCTTTTGGTTAGACAATTGCAAGAACTACAGTAAAAATGCAGCGCGGTTCTTATCTGTAGAATTCAACCGGTTTAAATTGTTTGATTTTTTTTCCAAACAGAATATTTTCTTTATTAATTTCATTTGACGGCATATTCGTCGTTATTATTATTATTGTTTGCATAAATATTATCGTTTGCTTGTGGAGCTTCAAAAAAACTGTGCGGTATAGATGTAGCAAGTATTATCTACGCAGTTAAGTTTTGCATTGGAAATCACCATGGTTACCTGGAAATCGTACACAAATAGCATTGCCGAAGGGTTCATAATCCATTATGGCGTTCAAGGATGTACGAGGTTTGTATTTCTTGTAGTCAATAATCGGCTTCTTATTACTTTGCTTATGCATTTTTGGTAATTCATCTAGACCTTGCGGAGCAATTGAAACTTCTTGGATATCCAAATAACATACCGATCTCCGTACTCAACACGCCTTACGGCGGTCCGGAGAGCTTCAAAGCGTACTCGGACATTTTGCAATGGCTCATCAATCGGTTGGAACCGAATATGGTGCTCAACGGTGGAACCCGCACCGAACAGGAGCGGATTCAGTTCGTCCGGTCGGCAACCGAGTTTTTGGTTACCAAGTCAAGCATCAAAATCAATCCACGCAAATTATATGCCAGTTCGGTTGCGGCCGCAAAAGAGCTGCTCAAGGTAACGACCTTACTAATCTCTTCGCCGAAAGTAACCGGTCACGAAGAAGAATTGATCAAATCGCATGTCGAAATCGATCTGTCTGATAAAATCGACGACCTGAAGAAGGTGCGTGGCCTATCGTCCGAGCTTACCAACCGTGGTGCTGCCCTGTACGATTTACTAAAGAAGGAATTGATCAACCGGGAGGTACGTAATGTACAGTCCACCCGTTCACTGGAGCTCGTGACCACGGAAAAGATAATCAAAAATGCAATCGCGTCTCTACAATCGAAGTTAACCAACTCAAAGGCAATGCTGGAAAGTTTAAAGGCAGACAACACTAACCTTGCGGCGAAAATTTCGCGCAAAGCGTCCGAGCTGGAACGTTCCCGACAACGTCTTCAAGCATTGCAGAAAGTACGTCCGGCTTATTTGGAGGAGTTTGAAAAGTTGGAACTTGAGCTGAAGGGTCTCTACGAGCAGTACATCGTACGCATAAGATGTGTGGATGCGCTCAGATCGCAGTTGATCAGCAAAAACCGAACGCCAACTCCGACGTCACCAGTTGCTAGAATCACCGACAGCAGCATGACAATACTACCGGAAGGGTTGATAGAGTCTGAGGACGAAAACGAAGAGGATGATGATTTCGACGAGCGTGATGATGTGAAGCTGAAGACAGATCGACGTATCTTGCGAAGCGAGCTGCTAAACCGAGATCGGGGTTCCACCAGATTCAGATCCCGGATCGATGGAGCTTCACCGAGTGGTAAAGATCGGTCGAAAATGATAGGAAGCATTGAGGATGAGCTCGGCCCGTTGGATAGTTCGATGAGCTCGGAAGAATCGGAGAGTGAGCTCGAAATGGGAGGCAATCGATGTAAGTACTTTACAAACCTAGCTCTGTTTCCTTATTACTTTTAAAATCATTGTTAATCATCTTCTTTCCAGTAATCGATGGAAGTTTGCGAACGGATGACGATGAAGATGAGAGTCTCGCTAAAATGCCGAGAGAAAGTTCCACGATCAACCGAGGAGCAAAAGTAGATCTAAGCGATGAGGATTTCTAAGAGCGAGGAATCCTCTCGATTATTTTTTTATAATGTTTTATTTCGTTTTGCATATTTCGCATCGTTCAAAGTTCTTCTCTCTTAAAAACATGCACTGAAAACAGTAAAACATAGTTTATACAAATACTATACAAAACACATTTACAACATGTATAACAATGTTCTAACGACTACGTTCTTCTTGAGCAGTGGAGTACGTAAACTTCTCCCCTCCCCCCCATTAATTGGTAGAAAATGAAATTGGTTTTGTTGCCCGGCCGACGACGCCTCTCACATGTGGATGTCGTTGTATCGCTCGAAATGCGTACGATGATCTATCAGCATCAGGTCGTGATGGTACGTGTGAGGAGGCGTCACTTGCATCCCACTGTTGCTGACGAGGCTACCGGTCAGCTTTTCTTCCTCCTTCGCCAGATAGCTGTCCGCAATGTCCCGGTCCAGTCCGGTGTAGGTGAATGTTTTCTCCAGGTCGGAATCGGACTTTCGCCGGGGTCGCTCCATTTCGGCACTGTTGCGTTCGTTGTTCATGCGCATTGTCGACCGTTTGCGGTTGGCGCGACTAATTTGGGCCTCCATAAGTGCGCTCTCCGGGTACGGTTGGTACTGTGGAACACCGGGTGGCATTAGGTTCGGTGGATACATCATTGGTGAATTACCGGGCGACGTCTGAACCGTTGGGTACATCGGCATCATCGGTGGGAGCTGGCCATTATAGAGAAATTGAACGTACCGATGGAATTAGTGCTATATCTAATGGAGTTTATCAAATAAGTCATTTATATGCATGACAATAATCCTTCTGGAGTACAATAACATTTAAGATTTTATTTTAGGATCTATCAATTTCTGACGAATAATCATTGAATATTTTTGAATCTGTTGAAAGTCGACGCATTGTTAAAATGACTTCTAACTGAAGATTAAAATGAATGAATCGTCTGAAAACGATTTAGAATCTTTTGAGTACTCCCGAATCTTCAACGGATTAATTAATCTTTGAAGAGTGTTTAAAATAGAGTATGAGAATGCAAGTTGGAATGTTTGTAGTTACCCCATTGCCTGCTCCCGCCGGTACCAGCATCACACGCTGTGAGGTTCCAGTACTGTAGTTGTCTCCACGATGCTTTTCTCCGTACATCGATCCGTAGCTTCGTTTCAGCATTGTCTGATACATTATATCCTTAACGCCCGGTTCCACGTGCAGCGAGTTAATGTAGTCCTCTACCTTTTGCTGAGTCATAAACGCTTGTGAGTTGCTGTGCATCACATTATCGATCATTTGTAGCTTTTGTGTTGGTCTAGAACGAGGGAGAATAAAGAAGAAAGTAGTAAGAAGTTTGAATTTCCATACATCGAACAAACATGCAAATTTAAATTGATTTTGATTTGATTTAATTTTAATTTGCTTTAGAAACACGACCAACAGATGGCGCTTACGCGCGCTAAATGTCGTTACACCCTGCGTGACAGCGGCGCTGTGCTGTATGTGCTGAGTGAAATAGCGATGTTCATATTGCATACATACAACATATGTTATACATTGTGACAAAAAATTTGCTTCCATGCCACTCATTTATCTACTGAATGCAGCAAGCGCTGTTGAAAACGAATATAACAATTATAAGAATATCTAAGCAATAAAATATCCCCAAAGCCACTTTCTTCACCTGTGAGAAAGCTCACATCATCTCACATTCTCACCTGTCCGTTTGTTCGCTATCGGTGAGCAACGCGGAAAACTCACCGACTCACCAAGCATTTGACAGTACGGCTTGTTAACGAGCGGGCGAAAGAGAAACCAGTGGTGCCAGAGAGCAGCGATGAAAGAGAGAAAAAAAACACATATAGCCGAACAAAAACATGCACAGCTAATTTATCTGCAACACTGCAAGGAATTGCTGGAAAATATTCGTTTTTGAAGGTGATAATTAGGTGTAACCCGTGAACAACACTTGTCGTAGACGGTGCAGAACAATGGAGAGAAGGATGTATGCGGATTAAGTGCAGTGATTCGATTGGGTACAAATCAGCAGGCCCTGTGTTTGAATTCCCGTTCCCTTATGGTTTCGATCGGTGGCAGCAGAAAAGCTGGCAGATTGGTGTAGTAAGTACCGCATCGAAAGTGTTGTGATAAGGGTAGCCAGCAGTGTTTTGGAGTTTAAACTGCATCTACGGTAAGCATTTCGTGTTGCTAGCAATTTTCTGTACTACATTGTGTCATGTTTTCCTCATTTTTTCCGTATTCTAGATTCCAAGGCCTGCTAAGTGGAGCGTTTGGGGTGAACTTCCTGCGGCAGCGGACCCATTATCTATTGAATACATAAACGCGTACGGTGGTGTGTTACACATCACCGCCATCCAAAGCTAGTCGCGCTGGAGATGTTTAATCGTATTAAGAACAAGGTGCTCACGGCAGTGGCCCTTGACCAACCGGCGCTTCCGTCTGGTGGCTCGACCCAGCAAGCGTACGGTGGTGCGAGTTCTGGCAGTGGTCGTGGCACCAGCAACAAGGACTACGACTCGAGTGGCAAACGTTTGCCGAAGAAGTTCCAGTACGCAAGGCCCCCCTTTCTGCAGTTGCTGACGTATGACGAGCTGAAGGCAAGCGCCGACCACAACGTGCGGCCGATCATAGTGCCGCGTGACATAACGCTGCTACCATGGAGCACCGGTTATGCGGAGTGTGTCAATTCGGGCAAATCAAAATGGAATGAGGACCAGGCGGCATTCCACCGGCAGGTACTGTCGCACCCGTCCAAACAGTATCACGACCTACCGTACACGTACTTCGGCATCTACGATGGTCATGCCGGGTATGGGGCGGCCCTAGCGGCGGCGAACCAGTTTCATTACATACTGCACGAGAAGCTGGTGGACATAATCGATCTGCTGATGCCGCGGGTTGAGAGTGAGAATGGGTTCGCGATGCCACTGCACGCGACCCTGCCCCATCCGAGCCTGTTTCACAAGCAGGTGTCGAAGGATGAATTGATTGTGGGCGCACTGGAGGCGGCCTTCGCCGATATGGATGCGGTACTGGCGGAGGATCGGGACAAGTATCGAAATGCGGGCGGGTGTACCGCGCTGGTCGCACTGTTCGTACTCGGCAAGCTGTTCGTGGCGAATGCGGGCGATTCTCGGGGTGTGCTGTGTAAACGGGTAAAGCGCCGCAAGTTGCCACTCCAGCGGATTGAGTGTAATGGAGTTGTGGCCGGTGCAATTGTTGAAGCAGAACCGGAACGGGAGGAGGACGAGTTCGAGGTGGTAGCGGAACCATGCTCGTTTGATCACACTCCGGACACGGAGCGGCCCCGGTTGCTGACGGTCGGCAAACACAATCCGGCCCTGCTCGGTGGTGAGTACATCGCGATGGAGTACGCAAAGAAACCGACGACGAAGGATCTTGGGGCGCGTATTTTATACCGACAAGGTGCAATGAAGGGCTGGACGTACAAGACGCTCACAGCAACCGATTTGAAGATACCGCTGATAACCGGTGTCGGCAAACGGAGCCGACTGCTCGGTACGATTGGTGTAACTCGCGGGTTCGGTGATCACGATCTGAAGGCGCTCGGTAGTAACCTGCCGATCAAACCATTCCTAAGCGCACACCCGGACGTGGTGTGTTTCGATCTATGCCAGGTGCGAAGTGATCCGGAGGACGATAACAGTGACGGCGAGTACGGACTGCTGGTGATGGCAACCGATGGCCTGTGGGATGTGAGCGAATCGCTACAGGTAGCTAATACGGTTTTTGGAACACTCAAACGATTCCCAGCGGAACGGCACCGGTACACAATGGTCGCTCAGGAGCTGGTGGCTCGATCGCGTGGCCGTGCGAATGAATCCGGCCACTGGCGGCTGTCGGATTCGCGTGCCGCCGCAACAGTGGATGACATCTCCGTGATCGTTATACCGGTGTACCAATACTACCAGGAGTATCGCGAATGGACGCAAACGGTTGCGGCACGAAACCAGATGCGAACCGCGAACGCGAACGTAGTCGCCTCGGTTGCCGAAGCAGAACTCGCCCAGGAACCGCGTACGACCACAAACGAAATGAGCTCCTCGTCCGAATCGGAACCGCCCGAGGAAGGGCAAGAAGCTGAAAACAATCTCCATACGATCAATCTACCGCCGGCAGGTGGGAAAATCGTACCAATGGGTCTTGCCGACGCGCTTCCCGCAAAATAAGCTCGCAGCTTCTTCTCTCCACAAGGAGCGGAGACACTGGAACAGATTGTTAGATATTGATTGTGCATGTATATGTGGGTCACACAGAATCACATTTACTGCAAATCTTGTTTTTTCTTTGTTAGTCGGATCTGTATGCGCTTTGCAGGTGTAGTTTTTACTAAAATGCACTCCGTCTAAAACAACTCACTATGTTCGCTAAACCCCGGTGAAAGGGTTGTGAAGCAGGTGCGCTCAAAAAGGAATACAATAATAATTACGAATGAGAGAATAATAGCAGAAAGTGTAAAATTCCACTTTGCTAGATACTAGCGTCAGCAAGAAACAAAAAAGAAACTTATCTTATCGAAATATCTATGCGGAAAAAGGACACGAGCGTGAATTGTGTAGCATATTTAAAGCATTACTCAAGTATTGAATACGTAAGCGGTAAGTTGTCTCGGTTAGGGAAAAGTGTAAAAGTTTTGATTGTACTACATGAAAGGAGTTTATCAAAGGAAGTAATTAACTAAATCATACGCTAGGTATGCGGCAATAGTTAGGCTGTAGTAGTATGACCTGCATCCCGAGTAGAACCAAACTATCGTCACACTGTCCTGGCATATTTGGGAACAAATGTACGCATCGGTACACCCGGTTAGGGAAATAATCGTTTCAGTGAGATATGGCTAATGGGAGCGAATTTCACCTACCTTGAACAGAGTTTAAGCGCTGAGTAATAGACGGAAAAGACGCTGATTAGGAAGTGTACCGCAAGCGCCACCAGTAGCCCAGTTCCGGCTGTGACAGCACCCCAGATAAGCTGCAGCATTCCCGTAGTAGATGTGATGGTATGTGAGATGTACGTGAGGCGACGGTAGCGAAGGACATGAGTTATGTAAAAGTGAAAGAAATAGAGACCAGATCAGTTATCATATGTTATTCGCTTACTTTTCCCTGCTAACACTAAAATGAGATCTCTTTTGACTAATGTGTGTCATGTTTTTTTTTGTAGTGTGGATATTTTTTGTCTTGCACACTGCTAATTACCTCATCCTGCTGGGCCAGGTTCGCGTCCCGTACCGCACCGATGCCGGTGAGGGCGAGCCCGAGCGTACTAGACGCGACGCAGATTAGATTCACCGCCAGGAAACCAGTTTTGGCCATCTTTACGTTCATTAAACCGAGTGATCCGGCAATGCCGGCAATTGCACCGCACCACAACCCGGTGCCGGCCATCGCTAGTGATGCGTTCCGGGCAATGACGAGTCCACCGAGTGCTGCGAGCGTTACACTCAGCAGCAGCTGAATTAGCCCAAGTATTACCGTCGACGGGAGTCGTTTGCGTTTCGGTACGCCATACCCCGTTGGGTAGAGCAGATTCGCCAGGGAGGCACTCGGCTGTTGGGAATTTTTGGTAGTTAAGTCCTGTGGTGACAGTGTCGGTGCTTTCTGCTCCCGCTGGCTCTGTCTGCATTTCGTCTGCTTGTCCAGTTTGGAACCGGTGCGTCCAGAACGTCCCGTGGCATCCGGCGGTACCTTTCCAACCTTACCCTCTGTTTGATTCGCCACGTTCGGTGAGGAATTTTCTTCACGCGTCTTCAATATCTGATCGCCACCGTCACCAATAACGTTGGTCGGATCCTTAGCACTGGTTAACGGTGTGCTGTAAAAGTGGCCCGACTCCGGATACCCGTCGTGCTTGGAGATGATCGATATCTGTGAGTCGGTGAGACTGTTCTTCACATTGTTGGGATTAACGTTCTCGAAGACGGCCCGCGTGGAGGACAGCAGCTCGTCCCGCCGGTCATCGTCCATTGTGTCACCCGCCTCGAGCCGGTCCACCAGCGACACGCTGGTGTTCATCTCGTCTATCTCCTTACGGATCTCTCGCTCTAACTGCTCCATGCTGCACGATCCAGAGTGCTCTAAGCGTTTCAGTTTAATCGGTGTGTGACGGTGGTGATTTCTCCACACGCCAACTGACGACCATGAATGTTGAGAATGTAATTAGCAACGGTAGGTGTTTCAAACTGAGCCTGGAATTAAAGCAGACAAAGAAAGAGTTTGTTATTTCGGCAGTTTCTGAGTCAGCATTGTTGAGGCTTCTAAAATAGTTACAGCGTGACATACGCACTAGAGAGCGACATAAGGTAACATGCCTGAAGGGTTGAAATATTTTGCTGTGTGTCTGTAAAGTGTTAATTTACTCTAATTTCCCACTAATCACGACCAAAAATATCAGGCTTTTAAGAGTGACCATTACCAGATGAATGAGGGTAAAGTGTTAATGTACTCTAATTCTCCACCAATTTCCTTCAAGAATAGCAATGTCAAAAATAAAAAAAATACAAAAAAGGTTTAGAAAACTTGCAACTCTTTTTGCTTGTTTTCAATAAGAGTCTACGGATCTATAAGAGATCCGTAGATCCAATAAGAGTCTAGAGGGGCTTGCATGTAAAGCTGCTAGGGGTCATAACTTTTGGAAGATTCATAAATCTTTGAGTATTTCTGTACCTTTGAAGTCGCTCATTCGGAAGAGGGCATTGATCCGAATCCTAAATGCAACTCAAACATTTCACATGCGAAGCAATAGCATCGCGGCAGCATGAATATACCTTACGGAATCTATCTCAATGGTAGCTCTCCTGAAATAATCTTCAAACCGAATCAAATCAATAGCACAAACTTCATCACGTTGTACGCACCGCAAATCTGGTATGAAAACTCTTGCACGATGGATGGAAAAGCGATGACGTTAAAATGGGCTGGTCACACTCAATTCACCACCTAGTGGTAAACGGTATCTTCATAGTTCAAGAAAAAGAAAAAAAAAACAGTTAAAAAATCTTCTCGATTAAAGCCTTCATTGCGATCTTCGCTACTCAAATCGCTTCATGGTGTTTGGTGGAGAAAAAAGGGATCGAATTTCTTTTCCCCTTCCCTGCGGGTGGTAGGCACCGTAACAACTTTATTTGGAACTTCCCCAATCGTCCGGTACGCTGCCCCTCCCCCCTCCCTTCGTATCGAATCGAATCCGCTGCACGTTACATGATTTTCTACCCTTACCCCCGGGTAGCGCATCACGAAAACCGGTAACGGGGTGGCCATTGCGTAACGCTTCTCTATTATCAATCGGAGCGAGATACGTCAATGCCGATCTATTCGGAAGATGATCATCGTTTTTAAGCTCGAAGATGCAAGACCATTTCCCTCACCGTTTGACCGTTGGTCGAATTTCTACTTCCGCGTACGGATTTTCTCCATACAGGTTGAGGAGCAGGCGTTTTGTGGTCCAAAGCTCACCAGTGTCTAGTCATTCGACATTGTGGTTCGTCAATGGTGCGATACTAGTGATGTGATGCAGGAGAGAGAGATAAACCGAGAGGGATGAAGAATCGATATATAAAAATCCAAAAATTAACGCAGCAACGTAAAGGAAAGTTGGGAAAGCTACGACTTTTCGTTCCGTTTATTTGAGGTTTTTTTACCGGGGAGGTTTTGCCACTACCAAAATCACGCCGCCGCTGGTGGATTTGTTGTTATTTTGTTTTCCCGTGCCGCACCGGAATTGGGACGCCCGCAACAAACAAAAAGGGAAAGGGAGAAAAACAAATCACTTCACCTCATTCCATACCACCGGTTGTGTGCAAGCACATCCACCGTACAGCAGGCAGCGGTTGGAAAGTGGAAATGATAGAAAACGGTAGCACCCTCACCCCAAAAGTCATCTTTCGACATCTCGGCCTCGAGTGTGTCATTTGAGGTGGTTTCGACTGAAATGTGTCATTCCACCCGATTCCCATCCGGTGCGTATGTGTGTGTGCGTGCAAGGGAAAACCCGCCCTTCAGTATGTTGTTTTTTTGTGGGTGGCCCTTTTTTGTGAGCAACAATGCATCGTCCCTGTCGCGCTATCCCCACGTGAAAGTGCCCAACCCTTGAAAAGCTAAGTGCATCGGTGCATACCACCAGTTCATCACCATTCATGGTTGCGTTCTGGTCGATTTGGCGTTACTGTTTTGTTATTATTTTCTTCGTTTGCTTTTTATAAAACACCCACCCGGGGTGGAAGGGGGCGGGAAGGAACCCTGTGCCCCTTTGGAAATGGAAAACCTATATCGCAACGCACAAAACCAGACAGATTAGTAAACCTGGCCCACAAAGTCTACAGCGCAGCGACGGATTTCACTTCTAAGTACGCCAACGCTACGTGCCTTGCAGGCGGCATCTCCCCCCTCTTCGGGCGAAGAAGGTCAATTGGAGGGAGCGCACCATACGTTGGAGTAAGAATGGCGCACGAAAGGCGAAAGAGAGGAGAAATCGATTTGTGGCCACTTGCCAGAATATTACGCCAAGATGGAAGGTGCAATAGGTTTGTGCGAGGTGGTTGATTGTGAGAGTCCGATTAATTGCCACACGTGCCGTGATTAGTTTCACTTAGGAATGTGCCAAACATAACCACACACGCACATAGCTCGTGGTAAGTGTTACGAGTTGGACTGTAGCTTTTTATAACTCGCCCTTTTGAGTTCAATTAGTTTCATATCTCGCATTTTGACTATATATACCCCTTCCGCCATTAAAATCGTTTGTTTATCTGCGATCGTGCCTGCTAGGTCTATCTTAGGCAACTTGGGTGAAATCGGTACCGGTGCGTGCCTATGTCTACGCAACACTACGCCCCAAATGCCTTACCAATAGCTTCCAAGTTGCTCTGAATGCGCTGTGGAGTAAGTCCAAGCGACCTACGCGCACCTGGCAGGTTTTGATGTGGTGTGGCAAAGTGGTTCGGAAATGTTTGTTGTGTCCGTAGGATGGTTAAGAATTTGAGGTTCGACTGTCTTACTATTCGTATCGTTTATATTTGAAAGTATCTGAATATTTCTAGCAGACCTCTCTTAAGCAAGAATCTTCAAGACATTTCGTACTCACGAGAAAGCAGCTCAATAAATACTTGTTAGCTATACTAACTTGTTGATGTTATTGGAGATTAGACAACTCCACACATGACATTAAAGAGGTGCTTCAGGTACAAACGTCACTAAGATTTTTCTTAGTAATAGCTGGGTTTGTCTGGACACTATAATGTTAGACTACCAATAACTCTTTAGTTGATTCCAAGGAAATAGAAATTAAGTATACACATCTTTATTACCTGTGGTCATAATGTGTAAAAGTTTCCTGAAGAAGTTTTACTTTATATAGGAACCTCAGTTATTTACAAGCAGACTTGTCTACAACAATAACAAATATTTGGCGTTTTTGGGGACAGACACCGTAAATTATCTGAAGAGTTACTTAACTGTTAATTATTTCTCAAAATTATTGAGAGAAGAGTTGAAGTTCTTAAAGAAATAAGACATAAAGATAAAAGATTCGTCAGATCCTTAACAACATTTTGCTACAATTTGGTTGATCTTCGAGGATTCTAGAATCTTGGGGATTTATGAATCTTGGAGGATACATGAATCTTTTGAGATTTGACTAATTCCTTGCTAAAATTATCATCTGGCGCAATGATCTCATGGTTGTATTAAATTGCTCCGGGATAACAAGAATGTCTTCAAATAGCTAGACCGATGCCGACTTCACTAGTAGTAGTAGCACCAGTAGTGTCTCTTGTTGTGACATGTCGGATTAACTAATAGCTTGATCACGAATCTGTGGATGTGTTTCGTTCTAGTCTCCATCAGATTTGGGAATCGAGCGTATCGTTTCACCTGTTCTGTGTCGCAGTCAGAGATCATGAACCTTTTTTTTGTCAGCTCACGATGTGGTAAAACTAAAGGAAAGTAAAAAAAATCCTAACAGGTAAATTGGGCCTCCCTCCATCTCTTTTTCGCACCCGTCCGAGAGTGAGTGCGTGCTGGAGGTATTATTATTTAATTCCTTTCCATTTTATTACAAAGACGGAGTCTGCAGTGCTATTTACGTAAAAGACGTCGGACTGTACGCTGGTGACGGTTGACCGCAGCACGATTGCGATAACCGGTTAACGCGTTTTTTTCTCTCTCTCGTTGTTGTTGTACGCGGATTGCCTTTATCCACCGTATCTTAGGGGCCCCAAGCGACCCAAACATTCAGGCAAGTGTGACCTCCTCTGTCCACCTCGGGAAGGAACGGTTGCGAACGGAAGGTTTTGGTTTTATGTAAAAAGATGGAGAAGAAGGGATGCCAAAAAAAGCACATATACACATGCATGTTTCTTTTAATAATAACAAAAAAAGCCTACTTTCATTTTCAACGTATGAACGAACCTGGGAACTGTTACAGCACACCACTCACTTGGTATTACTTCAAAATTGTCAACTTTGTGACAGTTTTTTTATGGAGTTCGATTAAAGCATTTTATTTGTTAGTGATATCGGTGCTAAGATACCTGATGCATTCGGAACAGCATTTCGGTATTATAGCATATTATGATGATGTCGAATCCACCCAGCTTGACCGAAACGAATCAAATCACCTGCGGGAAAGGAATTCGCAACCAACTAGACAAGGCGTCGAACCCGGTCGAACGTTCGCAAGATCTATTGATATGATGAAGGGATTGCATTGGGAGGGAAGGTGATTTGTGGAGTGACAATACAGGAGGAATGACAACGGCTATAGATGTGCAGGGCAGGAGCTGGAGCTTGTGAAGATTTACGGTTCGTGGTTGAACGACTGCAACTTTCTTCGAATCGCTTTCGATTTAAGACGCTTCTGCAACAGGGGGATGCGAACGATCGATAGATAAGTAATGGGAAAAGACGAAAACGGGAAGAGAAAAAGAAAAGGACAGAAAGGAAGGAGAGAGAGAGAGAGAGAGAGAGAGAGAGAGAGAGAGCGAGAGACGGAAGGAAATAAATAAAAGAGTAGAGAATATGTGATAGCAAATAACGCGCGGGGGAAAGTTGTATTTACTTTATGCGGTTTGTTTCGCCTTTTGGAATTTTTTGTTTCGCGTTAAATATTTTGTTGTATTTTTCTTATTTATTCGCTTGTCCAGTTCCTTTTTCTTCGATTCGTAATTGAAACGAAAGCGAAATCCAATCATACGGTGTGTGCCGATCGTGTCCGGGACAATTGGTGTCGGTTGTTTGTGAATGTTAAGAACACTAGTGCTTGATGAAAACCTCATTTTCCACTGGAAAACTGAGCAGCTTTTCTGGGTGATCAATGATTTAAAAGTCTGAGAAGGGAATTTTCGGAAAGGCATTAGCCAAACTATGAATTAATTCTAATCTGATGTGGAAAATGCATGTCAAAGGAATTATTAGAAGATGTTATTTTGCTATTAAATTCATATTGCAGAATGATGATTAAATGCATTATTTTCATTTTGGTACATGTATACTACAGTACTAAAATATGTTCACTTACCCGTTTTCAATATTTTTATGTTTTCTACAATCTTTAACTGATATAATTTGCTGATGGCTCTGCTGGTTAGCTGAATCGGAAGTGCTACGCGTTGCAATCGGAAAAGAAAACGAAACCAAATGAAATTCAATCACTGTGCACTTGTTTTCTCCCGGTCGATGCTGGTTGGAAGCGGCATGTCGGTTTGAGTAGGGTCTTTTTTTGTCGGGGTTTGATTGGTGGAAAAATTGTCCAGCATATGTTTGCTTGCAGTGCAGCCATTTGATGGAAGTTTGGAGGTTATTATCTACGGTGTCTCTTCTCTTCTCTACTCAAGCGGTACACCGTTCAATTTGCGCGCAAAACACTCTCATCCGTCGGAAAAAAAACAATTACTGCTTTACCGGGGCTGGGGACGTGGAAAACTGGCGTTACGGGTGGGTTAGGAGGCGGAACTGCGCAATTGCAATTGCAGTTGGATGCTGGGCGAAATTAGACGCGGTTACCGGAAGCCCAAAGCCTCCAAACAAGACACGGAAAATGTACGTTCGCTCTGACCTGATCGGAGAAGGAATTTGCGGTGGAAGAGAGAAAAAGTGATGCGGCAGCGGAACGGGCGAGCGTCCGCTGAATGTAAGATAGGAAGAGATGGAGAAAAGGGAAGGCGGTTTGATCTTTGAAAGAGAAACTATGTTAATAAACAGTTGCTCCAATCAGTGTGAAATTTATCCAGCGAAATAAAACTACGTTCCACGGTGCCTGGCCGGGCCTGATCAGGTTTTATTGGAGTTTTCCCCGAAAAATAGTTCCGGTAAAGGGTTGGCGCTCGCTATAGGGGGAAACGAGCTTTCCTTCCACTATGCGGAAGCATCTGCGAAAAACAAAACACACAGAGCCACACAGGCACAACAGCGTAGACACAATAGGCCTAATAAATTATGCGCTTCCTGTGACCTTTTAGACGGTCAAGAGATTAGGGGTTCGTCGCTTTGGTTCTTTGGGAAGCTATATAAATCTTTCGTAAAATTGCTGACCGAGCGCGTAACTTAAACATGGGAGATGTCATCTTTTGTTTGTTTTTTTGCTCGCAATTTAATGGACGAAGAAGGTGGGAGGTGGGGTGAAATGGAGTTAAAGGAAGAGGTAAACTATCAGTAAGCGAACGGTTCACTTTGAATTTAAAATTGAATATTCCATGTAGGGTTTGTGTTTTTTGTTTGTTTTTTGCTTTTTATGAATTTGTTTTTTTCCAGTGTCACGCACAAACAAACATACACACGATTAATGAATTTCACACAAATTTGAAGAACACCCTAGAAACACGCACCCTTCGTCGAGGATTGTTTTTTTTCTTTCTCTGAAGCGGATGCGCGAGTTCGTCGCTTGATGCCATATTTTGCGATCACGTTTTGGTGGTATTTGCCATAAAACCGCACACATCGCTTCCCTTTCGCTTTCGCACATAGTGCCCGGGGCTATGCTCACACACGCAAATGGGGGGACAAGAAATTGTGGACGCAGAAAAGGGGAAGAAACGTGTGAGAAACATTCATATAAACATACGCACACACACACACACACTGATATAAATAAAACCACTATAAAGAGCCACTCTGCAAATCAATGAAATGATGCGCAAAATAGGAATGCAACCGGTGGCAACGCATGGAAAGATGCACTTCCGGGAGAGCTATTGCCTTCCAGCAATGTTTTCGATTTGAGCTCGATGTATTTTGCCTGTGAGATGCACGAGATGGAATATTCCGTCCGAGATAGCACGATTTACTTGCATTTACTGCCAAATCAGTACGTTTTCGGCAGCAAAACTCTCACCTTCGTGAAAATCGAAACGGTAAACACTGGCCGTATAGCCAGCTTCCTAATCTGGCGTGTTTTGTTTTGTCCCGTGCGGTCGCAACGCGAATTTTCGATGTTCCGTTTCGTAGCCCAAAATGCCACGACCGTTTTGTAGCGCAGTTTACTGGAAACTAATTCCGCGCTCGGTCCGTTTTTTTCCGGGCCACCTCCGCCCGGTTGGTGTTGGTTTGCCGCGAAGAGAAAAGCGTCCGGAACGCGCCGCGTACAACACAGCCACACGCGCACACACGGTGTACCTCTAGTGTATGTGTCTGTGTGCGCCGGTGTGCTGAAGGTTAGTTAGGGTGCGCGCTTCGTGGGTTCGTCCCCTTCTACTCTGGAACGCACCGCAATGAGCGTTGGTTTCTTAACTCTTTCCAACGCTCCAGCTCTCGATGTCGTTTTTGCGGATTGTCGCGTTGCCTGGAGAGCTGCAGAGATGGATTATTTTTTTCTTCTTCTCTCGGCTTCATCTTGCTTACCCTGGTGCACCCTGTGCACCGTTGGCGCACTAAAGCCGCTGTTGCAATCCCGTTTGAGTGCTTGTTTGCCCTGTTGCACATGTGTACAGGCGCGAAGTGAAGCGACCTTGCACCGGCGATCGAGTTAAAATATCGGCTTGTTGTTTAACGTTATTTGGCTCGTTAGTGTTACATTAGTGATTGTGATTTTGTGATTTTAAATTTTACTCATTCTTCTAGTTCGAAATTTTATAATGTTTGTGTAATTTTTTAACGAAAGACCTTGCAGAAGAGAATTCTAAGAAGAGAAAGATAACAGAGAATATTTTAATATTTTTTTCTATTTTACGAATATATTATATTATTCTATTATATTATATTCTATTATACGGAAGTGTCTGATATTGGTTAAAAGTATAAGATTATGCTCTCTAGATTGTTTAAAAAAACAAAAGAATCACCAAGCGATGGAGCTTTGAACACTTACCCACATGGTTAACAAACGAAAGACTCACCAAGCGACGAACCTGTTAACACTTACCCATATGGGTAATAAACGAAAGACACGCCAAGTGACGAACCTTACCCAATTTCCATACTCAAGGTTTTGAAATACTGTATTTGCCCGTTGCTTGAAATTGGTAGTTTATGCAGGAAAGAGCGAAAAAAAGACTTCATCTCATTCTTTAAATCTCACATATTTCACACCGCTAAGGCACGCACGTTTCTAAAAGCAGAAGATTTATTTTACTCTTCAATCGCATCGCTCCATCGATTCGTTTTGCTGTTGAAGGGCATTTCGAATACTTCAGCATAACGATCATTGGTGGTTAAGGTCGGTTAGATACGCTTCCTCCACCACTCAGCCCGCTGTTGTGTCTGCTATTTCGGGTACCATTATGTGGTGCCTCCAGCCCAAATTATGTACGCTGCGCTGCTGACGTGCGTTTTATCGTTGAGTGTTATCGAGTTTCGGGCGCAAAACCGTTCCTAACGGTATGAAATTCGGGGTACAAGTGCGTTCGAGTGCATCCGCTGATATTGGCGCATGGGAAAAGACCACGAAATGGAGAGAATACCTTTTGGTTTGTAGGCTCCGTAGACAAACGTCGACTTTTGGTGCGATCTGCACACGCCAAAGGGTCAGCTAACGTTACATACCGTGGTTGTACGTTTGAAAATAACAGAAAAACACGGAGACTTCCAGTGACATATTTTATTCGGTAACGGGGAAAAAGATCCCATCGGTTAAAGTCTTGGTGTGATGTATCAAGCGCATTAAATTCCATACAATTCTATGCTCCATCGGTACCATAAAAACCGATGACAAATGGTCTCCTGTGCGCACAAGGCACGTATTTACTTTTATTTCTTTCACTAAATCCATTTATGGAGAGGAAAAGCAGTAGAAGGCACGGTCATATGGTTTGAGTGCCCGCGGGTGCGTGATATGCCGGTGGCAGAAAATGTGCCAAGTGCTGTTGTTGTCGCAAACGAACCCCCTTTAACGTATGCTTCGTACACGTTGGTGCGAAGAAAAAAAAACGAAAGACTCTACACAGCAAGCGACGAACCTCTTGGTGTTTTTTCGATGGCTTGTTCGCATCGTCGATGAAATAACAGACAACGAGAAAGAATGGAGGGATGATTGGAAGGTTTACTGACAAATCCGGTACTGCGAGCAAACTTCATACACACACATTGTATGTATACAAAGACGGGGAGAAAATGCGTTCCAATCCGCGTATGATCGAGTCACCAGAATAAGCTTGCGTGACTGAGCCTCTTTGGGTGTACGGAGTGGGTTTTTTTTTGTCTTGCCTCTTCCTTCTGTGCAATTGGAGACACCATAAACTTCCGCAAAACAGAAAGTTCGCACGGCGCGTCTTGCTTTTTTTGCCGGTGCGCACATGTGATACATCATGCATGCAACACTCATTTGACGGTAATAAGGGGTGGCTAGAGCAGCGACGATGATGGAACTAGTTCATCTGATGGCATCTTGGTTTCATCACGTTCACGGTGGTGGTACACATCGCGAGCAGTGAACGCGATGCTGCTGATGTGGAATGGCGATCGGAACGACACGGCAAATGTTACGATCGGTAAATTAGAGCGCCTTCATTAGCACACGTTGCTGTGCCGGGGACGTTGGTGTCAGGGTATGTTAATTAGCGTCCAAAAAGATGAAGATTTGCACGATGACACCGCCAGAACAAAAGATCTTGTTCGCCAACGGGGTTCGTCGTCTCAGGTCGAACGGCAAGACCTTGAGTTGACAGGTACTTCGGAGCAGCTCTACCTTTGACCCGGTTTAGTTGCGTAAAGTGCAGCGTGCAACGAATCGGGAAGCACTTGCCGCCTTACAACGCTTGGGAAAGGTCATGTGCGTCCCGGTCGGGTGCAACCGCATGAGGTAAACTGGTGAAGTAAGCCAACCAGGGAGTGCAATACAATCTTCACCATATCGCCACGACACGAGCCATTTCCGACCGAGCGGTTAGTGCACATGCGTTCCCATACCCGGGTCAACAATGCGATTGTTATCGGTGGTGCATTCACTTCCCGCTTTGTTGTGCGGTTGAGTGTGTGGAGAGGACGCGAACTTTCCTACGTACGGCACTTTAACGACCGGCCACGGTTAATGGTACGCGGTTCCAAGATGCACTTCCCATCGCAACCAAACAAGCGATAGCGAACGTCCGTCTGATATGAGGACGAGCTGAACGCAGCATACAGCAACGAACATGCGAGAGCAGGAAGCGACGCAAACAGCGATAAAACCGTCCAGCCCCACAGACAAACAACTGAAACAAGAAACTAAAATAGTAAAAATATCACTCCTCGACGTAAAGAGAGACAAACACACAGAATGGTTCATGATCACCTTCTGCTCTCTCCTCCCGAAAAAAAGTACTTTCCACCATCCAGGAAAGCGAACCGGAGAAAGTGGAAGCGAACCATGGTGGCGAATTTGGTGGCGATTTCGCTTTTGCTTTCCGCTTCTGGAGTGGCATCGGTATTTGTTTTGGCATTCTTTTTTTTTTTGTTTGGTTCGCACCCAAAAGATAAGGAAGTTCAGGCCAGTCAGCTGTTTTGGTACATTCGGCGCTCGTAAGCACACGGTGACAGTTTTCACGTGTCTCATTTGCATACCCGTGTGGGTGTTGGAGCTGAATGCGCATATAATTTCGCTAGCCGTTTTTAACGAGCTGCCAACATAGCTCTCTTGCTCTTGCTCTCTTTTCCTTTACATATCGCGCCAACAGGAAATGGAATCCGGCACACAAGCGCCAAAAACGATAGACTTGATGGCCGTTGCCGAACCTTACGCGTTTTCATTTTCGGAACCTTCCATACGAACGGTGGATATGGATATACGAAGAAAGAAAGCGTTCCTACACGAAGTACCCCTTCCACCCGCTTACATTGCATCCTGCATTTGGAACCGTTCGGGCAGCTTCAGCAACTACGGATGCTGTGGAGTTTGCGGCACTTCATCGCCAATGGAGCCCGGCAATCTCCAACTGCGGCCTTCGTAACTCTCCGCGAGACGACCGGGGATGGTGCGGATTGTGAATGGATTGTTCGATGCGCGTGGAGAGATGACTTTTTTAGTTATTTATCCGTCCGACATCCTCGCCTATCACATAATGCCGTAATCGTTTGCTGGCTGCATGGTTTTGGAGGCTGTGTATGTGTTCCGATGGTAGGCGGGCTTGCACAGATTACGTTGTGGAGCCGCCGTCTTCGTAAGGGTTTTGCTACACTGCACAACGCGAACACCCAGTGCCGTTTGCTTATGGAACGTTGGTGTTGCATTTTCTACCTTACTCGAACAACTTAAAATGTCTTTGAATATCTTATGTTGGTTTTACCAACTGGTAAAACTTTTGGTTGGTTAGTTGATAAACCAACTGGTTTGAGATTTATTGTGATTTATAAAAGCCGTTAATTTAATAAATAATTTAATAGTTTTTCTTAAAAATAAGTATTCTAAGACTAAATGTTTCTGCTGCATGTGCCTTCAATAACTTGTTCCAGTTTCCGAATATCTGAACCTCTGCGTGAGATTGAAGAAGCAAACAAAAACAGGATGAAAAGTGAAAGTCTACAAACTTCACATTTGGCCCATGTACGGTAACCACGTGCTGTCTTTGCGCTAGCGTGAATGTGATCATCTACATCATACGGGTTCCTTGGACGTTCCCCCCTATTTACGCAATCTACACACACACTCACCCACAGCCACACATTCAGGTGCCATCGGAACTTCTAGTGTGAAGCGTTTGTTGTTCTTTTTTTTTGAATTCGCAAAACAATCGTCACATTCCAACCGTATGTGGTCATTTTTCATCCTCACGGCAATATTGAACAGCAAAACCTGTTTCATTTCGTTGCGTCCTCTACATCATAAAAAAAATTACAACTTCAGAAAAAAACATGTTCAACACTGGCAGGTAGCTGATGAGAGATGGTGTAGCATAAACCATGCGCGGCGACTCGTGTGTGAGTTTGTGTCGGTAATTTGAATCCGAAACCTTTCGATGCTTGAGGGCATCTGGATAGGTGGAATGGAATTTACGGCCATCGTTTATAATTAACATTCTTTGGTATGATGGCGCGTCGTCGTTGTGTATCGATGGTGAGCACAATTCCAGCTGACATTGAATTGCGCTGGTAGCGTAACACGGGAATGTATCCATGATCGGTGGTAGTAAGGTCCTTTGGTTACAGGTTATTTCGTCACGCTCGTTAAATGCTACTCAAGTATTAATATTGGAGTAATGGTGATAATCAGAGGTACTTCACTTAGTACGAAACGACAGCTGAGCTTATTGTAATTCTTGACGTATTATTGTTAGTACTTTTACTTTCTTTATATTGTAGTAAATTTTGTTGAATTACTAGTTTCAATGTTAAACAAGGTGTTAAGAATATAACTAACATGGGTAGCTTCTCATTGTGGAATTCGAAACAGGGCATCGAAAAACCGTTTGTTTTTCCTATTAAAGTAGTTTGTATAAGCCTATTTAAGATGTTTTCGCTTGTACAGACCTGCAGTGCATGTTTATCATCCGCTTCACCAAGGACAACGGTCAACTCATTTGAATTCTATCACTATATTCCCATTCGTTGTTAGTTGCTATTTGGCCTTGTCGATAAATGTTATGTGCAGTGCCTATTTTTTTATATTATTCTCCGAGGACAGGATGAAAGCCGCAAATAGGAGGGACAAATTCTTGTTGTCAGTGTAAACCTATTTGTTTTTTGTCTTATTACTGTTACGGTAAGTCTCGGTCAACTACGAAAACTAGCCGTTTAAAACAATCAAATACCGTAAAAAAGCACATCAAACACAGCAACAGCATCGGGTCGAAAACATAAACCGAACAAAACATTTCCATGTTGTCTGTTAAACTCGCTAGATTGATTGAAGCGTTCTACTGCCTATGACAGGGCAGCACGTAGTTTGGTGATATTGTTTCGCATGGATACGATGGAAGCGTACGTTTTGATTAGGTTTATTGCCATCGAAACTTACGGTCTGGCATTGTAGGTCATTTCCGTCACTCGGGACGATCGAAGAATAGCACAGTACGTTGGGTCAGATAATCACGATGCGTCGGTATACCGACTTGTAGATGGATGGCACCGAGCAGAGCGTAATCGGTCGAATGTGCATCCGGTTCCTTGTGCAGCTTCATACCGATATCCACAATCCGGATACTTGTTGGGAGCTCCTCGGCCGATAAATAGTAGTATCTGCGGTAGTATAAAATGAACGTTAAACGTTTTCGAACACGGCACCTTAAAAATCGCCTTTCCTTACCTGATGTCCCAACCGTTGACCGTGTCGGCAAGTGGAAGCTGTGACACAGCGCCAAGCTTGAGCAGCTGCAATGATTCCTCCTTGTCCAGCGGTATGGCGCGCATTTCATTCCGATCACCCACGTGACAGTCGGCATTGGCACAGACAATACGGACGCACTCGTGCCGCCGGGGGCAGTACGCTTTCAGTACGAGCGCTAGATCAACCGTCGTTGGGTTACTACGCCGGTACGCGTAACACACGATCAGATCGTTTGAACATGGAAAATCGCACGCAAACAGCCGCTTATCGTGCTCATCATTGCGCAGCTTCAGACACGAACCACCGTCGAGTGCACCGTCAAAGTGGTGCGTCCAGTGGGACAGTGGATCGTTGCGCGTTTCGTACTCAAGTGGTGGCGTGTACGGGATGGACGGTTGAAAGTTTTGCTTCGCCAGATTAAACCAACACTCGTCGGACTGGGTTTTGCCAAGCCGGTTGTAAAATTTGCCCGATCCAAGACAAAACGAGGTGTAGAACGGGAGCTGCATCGGTCCCCGTACGTACAGATGGCGCCACAGCCGATTCCAAAACCGGTCGTTCATCTGCAGAAACTGTACGTTCCGATCGTCCGGTTCGAGCTGGTCCCGCCGGGATGATTCCTCGAGAGATTCGAACGTCCACCCGGGTGCGAACAGTGCGACGGAGAATGGAAAGTTCATCACCTGTTCGAGCGGTGCGTTCGTGTCCATCTGCGCCTTTTGGCTGCGGCCAAACACATCGATCCCGACAAACACATCCAACCGACGGTCCGGACAGTAGTTGCGGATGTAGTTTTCCGTCCGTTCCAGCTTCTGCCGATCCCAGGCATAGTTCAGAAAGATACCGTCACACGCTAGAAAGAACGCATCGTTCGCACTGTTCAGCTCGTTCTGCCAATCGACCCGACCGTTCTTCGCGATGGCATCATACCAGATCACCAAGCTGCCCGGAATCTCTGCATGGCATCGTTCGGTCAGCAACTGAACAAAGTCCCGCAGCATCCCAACTTTCGACGATTCCAGCGCACACTCGATATTCAGCAACCAGCCGTGAAACTGGCACACCTTCGACACCTGCACAAGTGCTTCCACGACGCGCACCATAAACTCTTCCGATTGCAGTATGTCCCGCAGCAGCTGTACATTCTTTTGCTCCACGATCAACGTACCGATCACTTTCACACCATTGCGATGCGCACAGTTGAGCCATTGTAGCGTCGGTACGGTAACGAAGTTGTGGCTAAAGTAGCAGAAGATATCGATCGCGGCCCAGTTGTAGAAGCGGTAGTCCACCCATTGCTCTTCGCCTTGCACACCGTTGATATATTTGTCGTTCAGATAGTTACCCTTGAAGTCGTGGCATAGCAATACCTGCGGTCGGGATGCGTTCTCCACGTAAGTAACGGGGTCATCGGCAAAATTGAGCACCTGGTACCGTTCGCCCAGATACCGCGACCTGGACCGAGGTGCGATCGGTTCGACCAGATTCTTCCAGGGATGGGGTCCTTTTTCAAAGTCGAGCAGCCCCTTTAGCGTCACGATCGGTTGGCACATTTGCGGATCTGCACGAAGAGACATACTGTACATGAATAATGCTTCACCCGCAAGCCGTGAATTGTTTGAGCTCGTTTCAAAAGCGAACCAGAACTCTCCGTTCCAAGACCGATGATAACAGGCATATACGTCTACTGTGTATGACCTACTAGAGTATGCTTGAATAACATTCTGCATATGGTATCCGTCCCTTCTAAATGCTATTTATGATAAATGTTCTACAAACAGCAAAGCTGATGTGCAGAACTGCAATCCGTACTCGTATAGTATTTCCATTACAAATGCAATGATAAAAGTGCAATTTTATCAGCATCACTACTGGGAATAGAAGGCTAAAAGGGGGTGATAACACTATGGTGCAATGTTTAAGATCTTTTTCCTACACTTGTGGGTTGCAGGCTACCATCAATCTCGGGTTTTGGAATGGAACAGACCACTGCTGACGACATTAAGCCGAGTGCAGTCACGTGGCAATCGTGGAGTTTTGGTTTGGTTGAAGTTCTACCACAAACAGGCCGTCTCGACCGCAAAACCTCAAACCTTCAGCACAAGTGTCTTGAAAAGAAATGCATGAAGAATTGTGATTAGATAAAATTCTTCCTTTAACAAAATTCGCAACGTAAGAAACGTTTGCAAACAAAACAGTTGTCTAAATGAAGTGAAGTTACCTAAAAGCTTACTGTTTGATTGATAACTGGATTTTTTCTATTATTCTGGTGGCTTGTTTAAACGTGGGGAACCGTTCTACATAGAAAAACTTGATCTTCGATGCGTCGTTTTTGATTAAAATCCTTCTCTTTTCCGCAAAAGGATTTAGTTGAGGTGCTAAAACTTAACCATTACGCATTAAAAAAGCATTCGGATGCAATTATTTAAAACTATTACAGCGTGCTACTTACACGAGCTATCACATTCCGTTTTCTCCTCCATAATGTGTGGTAGGTTTTGAACTCTCAACGAGTATTTTAGGGAAAAATAAAACTCGGTGGAACACTTCAAAGAATGACTTGAGTCACCGACTGTAAAACACAAACTGATAACAAAACCCAGAATGTAGAACTGAAACTGTTGCTGACCGTGAACTTTTTTGTGGTTTTATGTTATAGTAGATGGGGTTTTATGATTTGTATGGCTTATTCCGTTGCATAATAGATGATCTGCCTCAATAGGTTCAACAAATCGTTAAATCACTGAAATTTAATTTAATCACATCAATTCATGCTACTAAAAACTGAAGATGAAATATTTTTTTAAGCTTGTTTTGGTTTTTTGCAGAACCGTATGTGATTGTTTACGTTTCGTGCAAGGTTTGACGTTTCGCTATGTCAAATGTCGACTCGCCGACTATGTGGTTTAGCCCCACTGGTAAATAAAACAAAACAGATATGTAGACTTGCTTATGAGCATTGAAATTAAATTAGGTTTTTCGCAACTGAATGTGGGTAAAAATGAAAAACCGTTGTCAATGTTAAGAGATAAAGAAAAATGGAGATTGGTCCGATAGCATTCTGGACGGAATAACGTAATTTTCATTCATCTTTCTGCTGCAAGAAATTGCTTGTACAAGAATGAAACGCAACTACTGGGGAAAGATGGTGGACGGTGCCGACACCTGCAAGGAATTGGGAGCAAACGATATTGTGCTCACCATGAGCAAGATGGACAAATTCCAGCAGATTAAGCTTCCCTACACGATCACTAGAGAGAAGCGGTGGGGTTAAAGCTACCTTTAGACTTTTTAGGTAGTGGATTCAATAGCAAATTTATGGTTTGTTCTTAATTTGTAGTGTGCCGCTTAAAAACCCACTGGTCACGCAAACGGTGGAGGTGATGAAACAAACCGAAATGATACAAACTCTCATCGACACTTACTCGACCAAGTCGGGATGTAACTACATCCTGAACCCGTGCCAACTAATGCCGACCGTTCACTTTCCCTCCAGCAATGTGGTTGATCTGACGCGGATGGAGAAAATAACGCGCCCATTCTGGTTCGTGCTACCGGACGAAACGCCCTTTACGCGCGGTACCTGCAAGAACTTTGTCAAACTGTCGAAACCGGTCGTGCTGCAGGCACTCCGAAAGGCGGCGTGTGGTTTGCTTTGCATGGAAGGTTTCTCGGAGATTAATGAATCCGCATTGATTATGATTGTCGATGGTTTGGATCAATATTTGCGGCTGCTAACGTCCGCACTACGTACGGCCTATACGGAACAGGATGAGGAGATTGGACCAGTACCAACGCTCGTGATGGTGGAACGGATGCATCAAAGTATTGGACGTAGCTCGATGTACCATCTGCACAATTACTACAAAAAGTTGATGAACAAAAACCGTGACGAAGTACGGGAGTTTAAGGATATCTACCAGGAGTACGATCGGTTGCTGCAAGAGAATCAGCTGTCGGTGCAGAATATGCAGAAGTTGGGCGATCTGAAGGAGGAAGATTACATGAACTTTCTCGATCAGCAGTCTCACTCGTCGAACGGTACGACGATAGACGGTACGGCGATGAACATTATTAACTTTATCAATGGAGAAACGGTGAACGGGTAAGCGAAGAAGCTTGCATTGTAAAGCGTTTTTGGTGAACGGAATTATTTCTCTTTTCAGATTCAAAGACATTTTAGAGGGTGAACTATTGGAAAGCAGCAGTACACAGGATTCGTCCGATCAAATGAATAATCAGCAATTTTACCAGGCGGATTCATCCTCGCAAGGGTTTGCACCGTCCGGGCCTATGTAGCAGTCCGTTGAAGAGTCAATGCAGTCATTTCCTGAGTTACGATAATGTTTGTCGTTCAGGTATGGATTATTTTTAGAAGATTCATACATCTACAATTAGGAAACTTATTGCTTCACACAAGATTCGTGAAAACGCAAAGATTGACGATTCTATACTGTCTTTTCCCCAGTTACGCGAATTCGAGATACGTGACATAAAAAAAATCCCCATTATTCGCGAAACTCGGGAAAAGAATATAGTTTAATTAGATAGTCTTTGCAAACGAATGCTTGCTGTACTTGGGTTATTGCATCTTGATAAAAGTAAAGAGGAAAATAAAAAATCTAAAACACAAAAAAAAAAAAATGCATGAAGTCATGATTTGTAGTGCATTCACGAAATCGATGAATTCTATATGGATTCATAAGGAGTCACAACCTTATTTTCCCGTGTGTTAGAGTCCCCGGGTACGCTAATATTGGATAAAAAAAAGTCTCTTATACACGGGAAAATATGGTAAACTATAATGATTCATGAGTCTGAGAATTCTACAAATCTTTGGGAATTCATTAAACTTTGAGGAATTCTTAAAGATTCATGAATATTTAGAATAGAGATTCAAAGTAGTGTAATGAATCTAAATCAAATTCACCCAGACTAATTCACACTAATTGACACACCTGCACCCAAGCTGCCCAATACTTAAAATGGTCATTATACCACATCGGAAGATTTCCATTTGATCCACAAAAAAAGTATTAACGTGTTCGTCAATGGTCTCAGTAAAGTAAGAATATTACAAAGTAATCACATTGGCGCAATATAGTTTATTATATTAGATACGCTTTCCTTGGTTAAAGCATTCTGTTATATGAAACCCAATGGGTGCATTCTAGTACGGTTTGTTTCGTCTTGCTAAGTAAGTTTCGCGCAAACGGTACATTGTTTCCTATATAGAGCATTACCAGTCCATACTTATCGGCAAGATTGTGCGCTGTATTCTAATTTTTGTTCAGTGTGACTATAGCATCCCATATGTTATGGGATTCATAACCCCACACTATGGAAAGGATCCCGTTTTGGTGAGCTTTTCTATGCGACCGTGTTTATGACTGATTAATTTCACCTTGCTGTTCAACCATGGCACCTTGTGTATTGCAATGTACCGGCCCCGCTTACAAACAATAGTTTATGGGTCAATATCTTCAAAACATTGATTATGCTGACTGTTCAAAATTGTTTCTTTTTTTTTTTTGATAATGTTAATGCAATCGCTATGTACTTCAATAAACAGTGGAAGTGAGTATGAGTGTCTTAATAGCAGCGATAGGTTACTTGAAGGAAAAGCCCGAAAGCGTTAAGGTAGCTGGCCGGTCGTGTGCGACACACAAGGATTCGGTACGGGCAAGGATCTTCACGAACCGGATCATAAAACAAGAACTACAACAACATAACGTGCAAGACTTTAACCCGGCATTGAGATCGTGAATTGGGTGAATGGTGTCTAATATTATGCTAGTAAGATCTGTTCAGAGGGTTTGTTTCTTTAGTACAGCGTTATTGCTCGGTCAATGTCGAACCTTATGAGGTAAGTGATACACTCATTGCTCATGTAAGGCGCCGGGGAATGTTGGTGTGATCGGTGGTGACCGCTACAATCGGTTTCCCCCTGTCCAGGAGTTCGGCTTCCCGGCCTATTTCGACCACACTGTTGCTGGCGGGTTGCGACGACAGTTCGGCGGTCATGATGATGTGTTTTGCATCCGGTGTTGCCGCTTCGGGTAGCATCGATTCGGCTGAGGTGGTACGGGCGGGTAGATCGATGGTCCCCTGGCGGTTCGGAAGGATCTCCTCATCGCTGTTGACATCATGTTCCGTTGTGGGTGAGATGTCTTGCTGCTGCTCTGCCGCCTCGGCCAGATGTCCACCTTGCGGGGGTGCCGTGAATGATGTCCACCAGCTCGAGAAGGCACCCTTCGCGGTCGTAAGTGCACCGCCAACCGCTCGACTCGTATTGGTGACAGCTTGGTTCAGCTTTCGCCCACTTTCGCTGTTTTGCATCGTTCTAAAATGAAGTTATTGTTTTTAAAATGTTAATTTAATTTCTACTATATGCTAGTAATGCGTGGTTTTTTTTATCGTTGCTAGTTGCTAAACTTTGGAAGCAGTTACATAGCCTCAAAAAGCCTGCGTTGGCGTAGATGCGTACTTATAACGATATTCTGTTTGAACCTCTTTGATTTTAGCTTCTTTATGCTACGCTTCAGTAACAAAGTAATGCTACTTTATGCTGGAGGTAGTTCTAACTGCTATTTTAACTAATATGTTTCAACTAATACTTCAACTTATAATAAAACCGATAATAAACCGACCAACTACTAACGATAATACTTCAACTTATAATAAAGTATATAACACTTACTGTGCAATTCGTAGCTTCATATCGGCCACAGAGAGCGTCCCGGCAAACGGATGTCCACCAACGAGCCCTTCGAAAGCTGGTACTGCACCGCCTCCGGTACGCTCGAGCCAATCACCATAGCAACGGGTCACTTTGAATGCATTCATAAAGTGTGCATTAAAGTGCTCGATCTCTTTACTACCATCTAGCGGGAGCAAGAAAAAAAAACATACAAAATCTTCTAGTAAGCATGTAAGCATTTTACAACGACTTACCTGTGTTGAGCGAGGTCTTCAGCAGTGCCACCATATACCCGTACAGTTGATCCCGTATCCATGCTTCACTACCTTCCGCATCCTCTTTCGGCGTCTGCACATGGCGTACAACAAAGTCAACGAAGCGTAAATCCTCCGTGCTGAGCTGAATTTCTCGCTTCGTGTCCATATCCAACACATCGATGATGGCCGCCTCGACATCAATCATAACGTCCGCTAGCTGGCGCTTGTGTTGGAACAACACGTTGGACGCACCGATGATGTACCCCTTGACGGATGGGTCCGTCAGGAGGTCCATGTACGGTAGCGAGATGTAAGGCAGGCACAGCTGTCCTTCGTGAAAAATACGCAACGGTGCACCCCACTCGGATGGTTCTATCGCGTACAGACTGGAGAAGTTAGATGCTATTGTGTCGACACTTGTGTCACGCATTAATGGTGGACCGGCCGTTGGTCGCGTGTTACCCGTCCCGGCGATGGGTGCTTCCATTGATGAAGCGGACGATGGGCTGGACGAAGCCGTTTCGTCTAGATGAGCTTCCTTAGCACTCGCGATACTTCTAACATCGCCATCGATCAGTTCGTCCGCTTCACGGCCGGTCACGATTGGTTCCTGCTGTTCATCCTGCTCGGGCAGAATCGTTGGCAGCGGGTTCGGTACGAATGATGACATATTTTCCACAGTCACCTGTTCCTCCATGGGCGTGCTAAAGGTAGGCATGGGGGACATGGGTCGAGAAGTTCTATAAATAAGGAAAAAAAAGTAATAAAAATTTCCTGATCTCTTCGATGCATCAAATCGGAAAGCTCACTTCACGCAGGCCACCTGTTGAAAGCCTTTGCTGATTAATTCTGGATGTAGTGAGGCAATGCCTAGGATGAGCGCACACGTTGGATGTACTGGGGAACCAAAGCATACCACACGCTTCTGCAGTAAGAGTAGCTTGAAGAGAATTAATATTTTATGTCGCCATCTACCGCGTGCCACCGGAAATGAAAAAAATAATTACATTACATTTAATTCTTCATTTTGATGTGTCTCACTTGGTGCTACACCTACTTCAGCAAAAGATCGCGCAACGGTACACCGACAAAGTGTAATCGTGTCGGCGCGATTTCCTGTGGTTCGAGTGACGTCAGGCAAGCGTTTAACTGCTCGTACGCTTTCACCAATATGTCGGTGGATGAGAAGTCACCCTGCTCGAAGAACGCTTGCGCGATCAGGGACAGCTTTACCTCGACGTACCCGTAGATGGGTAGCGATAGTAGGGTGCAAACCGATTTCTGCACCGTGCTGCGAGTCAGATCAGCCGTACGTATCTTAACCTCTTCGAGCGCTATTTGCCGGTAGCACGATATACCGTACACCGATTGTTCCGGATCGGTCAGGCTGGGGAGATTGAAGCACACGAAATCATTGCTAAAGTTGTGTGATCCATCCGGTAGGGCAAGCGTAGGCAAATACTTCCATCCGGAAGGGCATTCACTTTTACCCTCTGTACCGTCCACGAGTGGTGGATAGGAGAATTCAACCTAAAAAATGTTTTTAATACCGTACATGAGTTTGCGAACGATATCTACTCAAAATATTCCTTACTTGACAGCCTTTCTTGTGATGAAACCCCACCACCAGAATATGCAGTACCGGTTTTTGGTTTTGCATTGTTCGACCGGGTGAATTGCTTAACTGCTAGATGTAAATGCGTTATCTTTCCAAAATGCGATGACTGTTACGCTTACTGCTTGCTATGATGAGTGGGTAGTTTTACTTTCTTTCTATCGGACCCGTACCGATGAACCGATACACATTCTGCTGTTCTTCATTCGTTCCCCATGGTAAGCGCTAAAGGAACCATGGCTGACGCAATTTCCCAACGTTTGCATCCGGGGTACGCCTTTTAACTCCGGAAAATTTCCACTGTTTTTACACTTAGTACACCGACACAAAAATTCAAAGTAAAAAGGTGATGCAGAACGACTGGGAGAAAGAAATGCAACCTTTTTTCTATTGGGTTGCGAAAAAGGTTTAACTGACAGCTGAGATTGTTTACATCGTTGTTTGCAGGAAGAGCAAGGCTGTTGTATTGTTTGTTGCCGAACATAGACAGCGCTCTGACAACGGCCATCAGGCTGGGTTTCCATTGAACTTTTGAGATTTTGAGCCACAAAATAAATGTGTATATGTTTTATTTCGCTTTAGGAGGAGTTTGTTTCCCGGAACAAATATTAAATATTTAATATTTTAGGATACCAAATCAAATATTTTGTAATTTGTTTTTGAATATTGGTCTGAATTTGAGTAGATTATTTAATAGAACATATCCGGCAAAAAAGAAAATTTAAACTAAACCAACCACTGTGCCAGATCGGATCGGATCCAAACAAACACAGGGTGTCGCGGAGTCGGAATAACAATGCGAACTTTGTTCCGGGATGACCTGACAGGTAATTTTTGACAGGCCGTTCGTTTGACAGCTCACCTTGCAAAACGCAGTTTTTTTAAAGAACCCGAAAAAACAACGGTGTAAAGAAATAGAAAAAAACGAGAAACATCGAGAGGAATTACGAAAACAACCCGGTACACGGTGCGTGGTGCTGGGAATTACACTTAGAGAAAGAATAGAGAAAGTGCTTAAAAGCAACAATACACGTGTGTTCTGGGGGGAAAATTCACGAATAACATGAGTTTTAATTAAACATTATCTCAAACAACACGGAACACATTCCGGAAACAGCCACCTATCCGGTTTTGCGCCGTTTTTTTTTGTTCATTAACGAAGACAAAATTCGCCAACACAACCACACGGTACGACCGGTGCTGAAATGGCTGCTTCATTCTGTGGGAAACGATTGCTATTAACCAGGACGAATCTGTTTGCGAACCCTCGACGTCATGGGTACATTGTGCTGTAAGTAATTGTTCTTTCCCACAATGTCATCGCTAGAATTATACGTTTTGACTTGCGGAATTTGTTTATTTACAGTGTACCCGAGATCGGTGAGGATCTGCCAGAGAAAAATCCCCTCTCGAGCCCGCATGGTTTGCCGGAATTTAATAATGTGACCATTGAGAAGTGTGTTGGCGCGATCGGCCAGCAGGCAATTGCGGCGGAAAAGTGTGTAAGGGCAATAGAGGAGCGGTTGGAGCAGGTTGTGGCCGGTCCCGGTGCAGCAGTGTCCGACGTTATAAAGGACATTATTTTACCACTGGAAGCAACTGGCGCGCCGCTAGAAACGACATGGGGCATTGCTAAAACGCTATATCTTGGTAATAGTTCCCGTATGCCAACCAAAAGCTACCTAACGATTCACGAACGGGCACGTGGTGCACGAAGGTCCAAGTTCAATAGCGTTCCAATCTATCGCACACTGAAGAATGCGCTCGAAGACACTCAATCGAAGAAAGAGCTCTCTGGTGAGGAATGCCGGCTGTTGCAGAAGTACGTGCTGGAAGCGAAACTGAGCGGAATCGAGGTGGATGGGTCGTCCAAGCTGGAGCTCAACGAAATACTCGAACGGTTATCTCAGGAGCGTACACGTTTTGCTAGCAAACGGGATACGGCGGTGAAGAAATATCAGCAGTTGGTGGAGGATCCGGCACTGATGAAAGAGTTCCCGCCAACGCTGCTACAATCACTCGCAACCGATCCGAGCCAGGCAATGAAAGGTCCTTGGCGGATCACATTGCAACCGGCTGTGGCGGAACGGTTCCTGGAGTATTGTGGTGATCGGACGCACCGGTGGAACCTATGGCAGGCGGACACGCGGAAGTGCTCCATACACACGGACAAGTCGCTGGAGAACAGTACGCATCTCGAATCGATCCGTGCGTTGCGCAAACGGCAGGCCAAGCTGCTCGGTTACGAATCGTACGTGCACATGTCGATGGAAACGAAAATGGCCGGTTCGGTGGAGTCGGTATGCAATGCACTGGATGAACTGCACCGGTATGCGAAACCGGCCGCCGATGGTGAGCTGGGAGTTCTGGAGCGATTCGCCGCTGAGAATGGATTCCGGGGTCCGCTGGATATATACGATGTGCCATACTGGAAGCGGCGCCATCTTGCCACAGTACATCAATTTGATCAAGAAGCGCTGAAAGATTATTTCCCGCTGCCGCGCGTACTGACCGGGTTGTTCGAACTGGCCGAGCAACTGTTCGGTGTGCACATTGTTGAGCGGGTCGGTGTGGACGTGTGGCACGAGGATGTGCGGTTTTACGATGTGCTGGAAACGGGCCAAGCCGGATCGTCTGAACCGATCGGTGGGTTTTATACCGATTTTTACTCACGCGAAGATGAGAAGCTCGCGGTGGCGGATAATGCCGGGTGGATGGTTGGTATTGGGAGTTGCAGTGCGGGCACTGCATCCCGACCGCTTGCCGCCCTGATCTGTAACTTCCCGGCACCGCTGTACGGTAAACCATCGCTGCTAACGCTGGACGATGTGCAAACACTGTTCAATCGGTTCGGCAAAGCGTTACAGCATCTGCTTACTACGTGTCAGTACAGCGATGTGGCGGGGTTGTCGAACGTTGAGTGGGATGCGGTGGAGGTGAGTGGACATGTGTTGACACACCTGCTGCACGATTCCGCCACCATACGGGCGATTTCGGGCCACTACACGAACGAGGATCCGTTGCCGGAACCGTGCGTTGAAGCGATCCAAAGGCGCCGTACACATCTCGCTGGGTACCGGCTGTGCCGTGAGCTTTACCTCGCCAATCTCGATCTGCAGCTGCATCTGACCAGCGACTACTGGTTGGATGTGATGCGTAAGCTCTATCCACACTTTCATCCGTTCCCGCTCGATCGCAAGGATGCGCACCCGTGCTCGCTGGTACCGATTGCATCGGGTGATTGGGGTGCCGCCTACTATGGCCATCTCTGGTCGCGCATGATTGCGGCTGACGTGTACAGTGCGTTTGCGGAGACTAAGGAACTTTCCGCCCGGCAGGAAGTAGGCCGCCGATTCCGTGACACGTTCCTGGCGCTTGGTGGCGGTTGCCATCCGAGCGAGGTGTTCCGCCGGTTCCGTGGCAGGGATCCGTCCCCGACGGCACTGCTCCAGACGCTCGGCATTTATAAGCCGCAGGTAGTAGCGGGTGGTACAGGTGGAAGCGGTGGGGCTTCCACCAGCCATCAGAAACTAACAGGCAAGGATGAGCAGTAAAAGCGGAATGGGAAACAGGGATGACGTGGGTCCCAGTGAGTCATTTATTGAAAAAAAGCAAGCTAAGCAAGCGACGAAACGAGATTAATCACATCTCAAACTGACTTGTTTTTTTAGCGTACAAATAATCACACATAAACACACACCAACGAAAGTTAGAGATGCAAACAACTGAAGGATATGCTTGCAATATATAATACGATTTTGCGAACCAGGCAGTTGTCGTTCGTGGTTGTTGTATTTTCATGTTTATTTCTGATTTTTCAAAGCCTCTATCTTTAAGTAGCAGTAGTAGCATATGATGTTGCGCGTAGTTATACAGTGGTAATAAAAAATAGCCCATATTTCAGTCAGTTACGCCACCAACTGGTAAAAACAAAAACAAAAAACGGGTTTACTTGAGAAGCTGTACTTCACTTGATGTAAAATAGCGTACTTTGAAGCGTCTAGAATTCTAGTTCTCGCATAGAATTGAAATCACTAGAATCCTTTTCCTCCTTAAAACGGCTAGAATTCGTTAACCGTAGTAGAGATCTCGCCACGCCTTGAACTGGTCCCAGAACGTCAGATTGAGGATCGTGTGTGGTGCGATACGCCAGTAGTTGGGCACGAAACCCTTGTACAGTCCGTGCAGGCCCTCGGCACGCAACGTTTTTGTGAAGCAGTCCACCACGCTCCGGTAGAGCAGTCCGCGTCCATGCGCATCAACACGGTAGCGAGATGTAAGGCAGGCACAGCTGTCCTTCGTGAAAAATACGCAACGGTGCACCCCACTCGGATGGTTCTATCGCGTACAGACTGGAGAAGTTAGATGCTATTGTGTCGACACTTGTGTCACGCATTAATGGTGGACCGGCCGTTGGTCGCGTGTTACCCGTCCCGGCGATGGGTGCTTCCATTGATGAAGCGGACGATGGGCTGGACGAAGCCGTTTCGTCTAGATGAGCTTCCTTAGCACTCGCGATACTTCTAACATCGCCATCGATCAGTTCGTCCGCTTCACGGCCGGTCACGATTGGTTCCTGCTGTTCATCCTGCTCGGGCAGAATCGTTGGCAGCGGGTTCGGTACGAATGATGACATATTTTCCACAGTCACCTGTTCCTCCATGGGCGTGCTAAAGGTAGGCATGGGGGACATGGGTCGAGAAGTTCTATAAATAAGGAAAAAAAAGTAATAAAAATTTCCTGATCTCTTCGATGCATCAAATCGGAAAGCTCACTTCACGCAGGCCACCTGTTGAAAGCCTTTGCTGATTAATTCTGGATGTAGTGAGGCAATGCCTAGGATGAGCGCACACGTTGGATGTACTGGGGAACCAAAGCATACCACACGCTTCTGCAGTAAGAGTAGCTTGAAGAGAATTAATATTTTATGTCGCCATCTACCGCGTGCCACCGGAAATGAAAAAAATAATTACATTACATTTAATTCTTCATTTTGATGTGTCTCACTTGGTGCTACACCTACTTCAGCAAAAGATCGCGCAACGGTACACCGACAAAGTGTAATCGTGTCGGCGCGATTTCCTGTGGTTCGAGTGACGTCAGGCAAGCGTTTAACTGCTCGTACGCTTTCACCAATATGTCGGTGGATGAGAAGTCACCCTGCTCGAAGAACGCTTGCGCGATCAGGGACAGCTTTACCTCGACGTACCCGTAGATGGGTAGCGATAGTAGGGTGCAAACCGATTTCTGCACCGTGCTGCGAGTCAGATCAGCCGTACGTATCTTAACCTCTTCGAGCGCTATTTGCCGGTAGCACGATATACCGTACACCGATTGTTCCGGATCGGTCAGGCTGGGGAGATTGAAGCACACGAAATCATTGCTAAAGTTGTGTGATCCATCCGGTAGGGCAAGCGTAGGCAAATACTTCCATCCGGAAGGGCATTCACTTTTACCCTCTGTACCGTCCACGAGTGGTGGATAGGAGAATTCAACCTAAAAAATGTTTTTAATACCGTACATGAGTTTGCGAACGATATCTACTCAAAATATTCCTTACTTGACAGCCTTTCTTGTGATGAAACCCCACCACCAGAATATGCAGTACCGGTTTTTGGTTTTGCATTGTTCGACCGGGTGAATTGCTTAACTGCTAGATGTAAATGCGTTATCTTTCCAAAATGCGATGACTGTTACGCTTACTGCTTGCTATGATGAGTGGGTAGTTTTACTTTCTTTCTATCGGACCCGTACCGATGAACCGATACACATTCTGCTGTTCTTCATTCGTTCCCCATGGTAAGCGCTAAAGGAACCATGGCTGACGCAATTTCCCAACGTTTGCATCCGGGGTACGCCTTTTAACTCCGGAAAATTTCCACTGTTTTTACACTTAGTACACCGACACAAAAATTCAAAGTAAAAAGGTGATGCAGAACGACTGGGAGAAATCTTCGGGAAATCGGGAGAAAGAAAAGAAACCCTCGGCACGCAACGTTTTTGTGAAGCAGTCCACCACGCTCCGGTAGAGCAGTCCGCGTCCATGCGCATCAACACCTGCCAAGGTACGGGTTGGATATCGATAACGTGAATCAAGTTGTCTGGGATCTCCAGCGCATAGGAGGGATGCACCCTTACCTTGATTGAAGAGCCGGGTCGCGATCACATCGAACGGTGACATGAAGACGCAAGTGAAGAACCCGCTGACCATGCTGGCGGCGAACGCGGTTATCGCGACAGATTCCCGCGCCCAGTCGAACTGGGCGAACAGGTCCTTGCAGGTGGAGAAAGTAGCGAGTTGGGCGGAGGACCCGACGGCGGTACGTGTGACGATGCCCGGGTAGCCACGCCACAAACCGCGTATACCGTGCGTCCGGTATATACCGGACAGTGCGTCCAGTGTGCTCGTGTGGCGATGCTGATAGCCGACGGCGTACTTGCCGTGCGATCGGGCCTGTATCTGTGTCTTCACCATGTACAGTGGGCAGGCGACGGTGGAACCGACGACACCGCTCAGTCCGCCCCAGACGATCGAGCGGAGCAGTGTTGCGGCCGGTGTATCACCGCGTGTCCATTCGCAATTCTCCGCGGTTTGGTAGATGCCCAACCGGACGCTGTTCATTGCGAACTGGAAGGCAAGGGCCGACACCAGACCCTTCTGCAGTCCGAGCACTCCTTCCGAGCGGAGGATCGAACGGAACGAGCGGACGACTGAGCTGTATGGGTTGGTGGCGGTGGTAGCACCAACGGGCGAAGCCACCGGCTGCCCGGCACGTTGCAGCAGCTCGCCGTGCAGCTGTTGGCGCGTCTTGATCACGTCGAACGGATTGCTAAAGAACCCGGCACAGGTAGCCGCACATCCCCCGAGCAGGAAGTCCATCGTGCCGCTGTGCCGACCGTACCTTGGAACGTTGCGTTGGGATCACCTAATATCTCGTGATAAGTTTGCGAGATGCCGGTGTCAACACATCAACACACAGCTGCCGGGTTGCGCGGACCCCATCCAAACTTGTACTGCACTTCACTACGCGTATGTTTGTTGGGAGTTGTTTATTCTGAGTTGTAATAGTTTTTATTCCTGATTTGCGCTTTCCTTTTTTGGATTCGTTTCCAAGAGAGATAAACGTGACGTTCCCGCTTACGTCACCACCGATTCACGTGATGCACCGTCGCGTTTACGGGAATACGGACAACCGGACAACCGATGGCTAGCGAACCTATGCCGCACCGTCAACATGCTGTGTACGTTGCGAAGCTGTTTAGAAGGGGTCGATTATGTAAGGGACGGTGCTCAATGCGCGATTATGTTGGGTACAAAACAGCGCGGATCGGTCAGAAGTCGTCGTTGTCGCCGGTCAACCCGAACCCGAACCCGACGATCGATGCAGCGGACGATGAGGGTTTCGGTTCGGCAGCTAATCCACCCGCGATCACGTTCGACCCGGCAGACCATCCCGGATACGGTGACAGTCGCGTACAGTGCACCCTCCCAATCGGAGCATTCGCTGGATCCGTCCGTTGACACCTTCACGGCACTGGCAACTGCAACTCTATGCCGGGGGTGCCTTCGAGCGAGATGCGGTCACCGTGCTGCAGTTGCGCCACTGCAACCGTTGCACTTTGCACCGATGGACGGGGAAGAAGGTCTATATATATACATCGTACAAGCCGCCGAGTGCGGCCGCACGTATCACGAGCACATATACTCCGACTATGGTTCTATCGTGCGAGGTGATCTTGGGAAATTGTGGTACACTGTCGGTTTCTCGATATCACGTGCCAAGGCGATGCAACGCACGAAAGCAAAACAAAACAGCACGAGTGTATTGGAAGTACAGGAATTGAATGTCCAAAACAAACCAAGGAAAACTGTAACGCGTGATAGATGAGGGAAAATGGGCGCATGCGCCTTCTGGAGCTGTAACTGCAGGACATCGAACATGTGTTGGGGTTTGCTTTATCTGTGCACGTGTGACTGATCCGACTGAGACACTTTAGAGCAAGTGCAGTTAACTCCATATGCAGCATGTCAGTTACTGGCTCTGATTGGGTATAATTATAAACGTTGCTAAGAACATCTTTTAAGTAGGTATGGTAGGCATCTATCTACGTTCGTAGCACTTTACTGTGTACAGTGATGTACTGTTGGGGAATTTCAAATCTACTCGTTATTTCTATTATTGGGTTTTTACCCAAAGATCTCAAAGAATTTTGTTTATTGTTCAGGTTTCAAACCAACACATCTGAGGTGGTTGTGCCACAAACTGGGTGAAAAATTTTGATTAAATATTCAAGATTTTAATTCTACATCAAATAGGTGCAGTTGAAGTCCATGTTTGTGTATACATTATTTTGAAGCTGATCACAGGTTTATTGCGATAGGATTATCAAATGTATGCACCTTCGTATCTTGAAAGCAGTAATCTTGAGTACTAAAAAAAAGCTGTTTATCTTTGCAGCTGCTGTGCTAGTGAGCGACCTACACTAAATAATTCGACGAAGATATCATAGATCTGTCAGTATTCATGATTCTTTTAAGGGTCGATTCTTGATTCGCATTACTTCTCACTAAAGACTCATAAGAATTCTTCTTCTTTATCGGCTCAAAAACCTCAAGTGGTCTGGGCCTGCAATTGCTGGCTTTCTGTGACTTTATTTACCCGTAATTGGATATTCTAGTCCTGCGTACGGGCTCATAAGACTTTTCTCAACAGATTCATTAGATGGAAAAAAAGTTGTGGAACATAGCGCCTTGTTTGAAGTTGTAAACTACAGCGCCATGTATGAAGTCGTTAATCTAATAATGTGTCCGTTCGAAACTACATGTTTGTGAGTTGTCTTTCCTGTCAATTTATGCTGGTAGATACACTACTAACGCATTGGAAGCATTGCAACACGCGCGTATGTCTACCTGCAACGGTTATTCCAACATTTGCCTTGCACGAGGAAGTACGCGTACAGCAGCACGGTTACCGGCACGGTGAGCAACCACAGTTGCGAGTTATTAATAAGCGATAGAGATGGTAATGGATTTATTTATAGTTCACGCCCGTTACTAACCCGGGGCTTGCGGAAGCAGATATTGGAATGGGCGCCCGAAGCATCCGTCTCCAATATGGGGGGGGAGGGATACGGGGAAGCATCACCACGGGAGCATCGTTTTCATCCTCGTTGTGGGATCGTGTTTTTCTACTGCTTTCACACACAAATAAATAATCGGATGAAATAAATTTTGTTCACCCGCTTGTCAGGAGGTACTGCTTCTCCTCAATATTCCGCCCTCCGGTGTGGTTTTTGTTTTTGGTATCGACTTGCTTCTGGCACGCTCATATCTAAATTTGCTCGTTTGAGAAGGTGTTTTGTGTGTGTGTCTGTGTGGCCACATGTGTGTGTACAAATGGTGGCCTTGGAAGCGCGTCTGAAGGGTGCCATTGCACTCTTGAGAGATAGAGAGTTAATGTGAGGTTACGTTACGGAGGGACTTCTTTGGGGAGATCGGCATGGATGACGAACTTCTTGGAGGCTCGTCCTATGTGAAGCTTACATTTATGAAGGAAGCTTTTTACTGGATGTATTTTTACTGCTCTGGCGAGTACGAAGACTTAGCGCCGTACTCGGTTCCAAGGCTTTTTTGTCTTTTTTTTTTTGAATATTCCTGGACAATGGACAATATGAAGTTGAATTTGTATGGACAGGCAGGGTGCAAACAATAATCTTGTTGTTTTTTTTCTTTGTAAATTGGAAAATGCAATGCAAGCGGAAAAGTGTTGAGCATTGATCGCACGTCTCACCGATGCGCTCGGATGTCAATCAACGGCGGCAGATGACATCACGTAGCTTGGATTGGAGGATAGCCAATCAACCGAACCGCACGGGTAATGGCCGAAACGGCTGAGCTACGCAGCTAAGCAGAACACCTCGGGTTTCGTGACCGTGTTACCCGCGCGTTGAGATGATGAGGATGATGATGAGCGCTATTAATCTTTCGCCTATGACGCCAACAAGGGAGAATGGACTACGGATACGGGGATTTTGCTAGCCCCGAAAATAAAACCCAAATGCAGAAATCGAAGCAATTCGATGTGACCGCGCGCCCGAACGCGAATGTCCGCCGGTGCGAATGGATGGCGTCGAGTTTAATGGGCGGCATGTGTTGTGACTGTCGCCGTTAGAAAGAACCCGGCCGCGTATATGCCTCCAGCCGCCCCGGCCGTTGCGTTTCGGATATTGGGATAATTTTTCATTCAGCGTGCGGTTTTTTCTTTCGTTTGTTGTTTTGTTTTCTTCCATTCTCCTACCGTTCCATTCGGCGGATGATGGTGTGATGTTTTTAGGGCGAGTTTTACGATCCGTCACATTATCGGACCGGGCAAGTACCTCTATCGTAGACACTACCCCTCCGCCGCGGGTGGAGGGGGAAGTTTTTTTTTGGATATCGCATCCAGCGGTACTATAAATAGGTTCTCTAGTATAATTCCCTCGTTCCAATACTTATATAAAAACAACAGCAACAGCATACAAACCAATACACATGAGAGGGGGTTGACAAGCAATGCCTGTCATCCCACAAAATGTTCCGCCGAGGTGGTCGGTTCCATGGGGGACGGTCACGGATTGTGAGACATCTTCCGAGAAAATGGATACGCGCGCGCGTGTTTTTGGTCGTTAAATCGCAAAGTGGGCAGCGAAGTCTTTGGCGTGGACCGTTTCATGCAATACCCGGTAGCGCGCATCGCACCGAAACGCCGCGGTACGTGCGGAATTGGTAGTACCGCGGCACTGCAGAGGGACAGATGATGATTTATGCGAGATTTGCGGCAATATGCTGCGTACCGCTTGGGGTTTTTTTCTTCTGTAGGATCTCTGTTTCATGATTCCGATGAGGTATTCGAAGCTGAATTAAGCGCGTACACGTTTTAGACGGAATAAGACAGGAACGGTGGTTGATGAAATGCATGTCAGCTAACACTTGGACTTCCGCTATAAGCCAGCAATGACATCACGTTTTTGGGCCTGGAATTGTGTGCGTAGCTTTCAAATTGTTGCATGATTTTCTCTGCCTGGCAAGCAGCTTGATCAATGTTTTGCAAAGGTTTTTTTTTCGGTTCCAGCAAGCTGCCATGCGGGAATGTCATCAGTGAAACACCTGTTGCCCCACCTCCCCCTCTGTACATTTTGACTCAGGCTGCAGCAACAGATGCGTTGCGTTTCTCGTGCGGCTTCACAGCTTCAATGTGGAAGGTTTTGCTGTATGTGCTGTGTGAGTGTATGCAATGCAGTATGTACCGAGACCTCGAGTTGGTCCAGTACGCGAGGTGTAATATCAGGACTGTTACTACCATTCCCACTAATGGGAGCCATCTTGGCTAATTCGTCGCTGTTGCAAGCGGGGGAATAATGGGGAGGGAAGGCCTCACGACAAGTTCTTGGCGGTCATGCCCGCCTGCCAGTAACTTGCCGAATGTTTGGCAAAGCAAACAATTTGGATGCTGTGCAGTAATTCCGTGCAGGTTCCCCTAGAGCGTTCGTTCCAAAAACCTCCCCTCTCCACCCTGCACTAAATGTGGTCACTCACCCGGAGCGGAAACCGAACTGAGTGACCACTTATCATAATCACACGCATCGCAGCATACGGCTGATACCTGTGCTCACAGGACAGGCAGCATCAACTTCCTTCTTCAACTCCATTCCACTCGCTCTGGCGCCCTTGCCATTCGACTGGTCTGCGGATGTGCCAGGGTCTTCGGTATCTCGGCATCGCTGCAGAGGAACTCGTTTGGTTTTGCTGGATGTGCGCGCGCGCGCACACGCCTCGTCCTCCAATATCACTCGTTTGCCGTTATCAGCGCTATCGGTTCCATTCCGCTACCTCCCCCTCCCACCGTTTGTCACCACCCTGCAATCATTTCCTTCAGCCACCAACTGTCGGAGCTGAATGAGTGCTTAGTCGCCCGGTACTATCTGCACGGCGAGTGCTCGCGCGCGTTGCGCCACATTCCTGTAAAGGAGTAAAGAGATTTGGCGGAGGTGGGGGCCAGGTTGGGGGAATGGGAAGGTTGCAAGGAGAGGTTTTTTCCCCTGGATCCGGTGAATGCTAATCCGCATGATGCGAACAAAACAAGGCGATGAAAGTGTGTACAGGGAATCGGTACTGGAAAGCATGGAGAGTTGCTCGGTTACTGGACGAATACGGCATCATCCATTCACACACACATACACACCTACAAACATACTCAACCTAGGTGGTTGGACCGTGAGAATACCTTTACCAAACGCTCCAACAGAGGCGAACGACACATGCACACTCTGCTTCCGGTGGCGTGCGAAAATCACCAACGTGCACAACATACACCGAGAAGGCCCAAAAGCGCTGCGGCGCAACGTTACTGTTTGCTCAACCCCTCGTTGTTTGCGTTACGGTGATGCACCCCACGGGCTCCACTTCCGGGGTTTTGTTTTATTATGTGGCATTTGCCTTTACAGCGGTGGGCAGGCTTGTTTGTTTGCCCTTGGTTTGGTTGCGTTGGTTTCCACTAATGCAGTTATTATTCATCGGTGCCCCGTGTTGAAGGACCTGTTGCCCGCAAGCTTCACCCGGCACGTAAAGGAAGGTGACCCACGGACCATGTCTGCCGACCAGCTGGGGTGGGTAGGGTTGAAACTATTGACACATTACGGGAGAGCTGGAGTGATTACTTTGTTCATAACTTCCCACATTGGTTGACTTTTCCAATTCTCGGGTTTTTTTTTGCTGTCCAATTCTCGGGGATTTTGCTTGTGTGTAGCAGTGTTTTTGGGGCATTGGCTGTTGGGGTTGATTTGTGGACTCCTATCGTAAATCTTGGGTGAATTTTGCAACGACTATAACTTCCAGATTTGTATGCCCAATGATAAAGAAATCCCGTCGAGTTCATTGGGAGAAGCAATACAAAACCCATTTTCACTGTTGAACTTAATGGATAAAGAACGAAATGACAAAACCCAAAGAGTACTAGGTTAGCGTATATGTTAATTCTTCTACATGCCAGAATTTATACTACCCAGACTGAAATGTAAGGTACATCTGTCGAAACCCAGTTGAACCTTTTAACTTGAAATTGTAGTAAAACGTCGTTTTACACATTATACTAGTAGTTGATGTGAGTTATTATTAAATTGCGATTGCTTTTTGTTTTATCCACTGCACTGACCAAATTTTCAGGAACTTTCAAATGTACATCTTGTTTTACGAGGAAGCTTCCCAAACCCTTCGAATTCCAGCGGACACCGCACGAAAATATTCCAATCACGTTTCCAGCTAATTGCCTATCGTTTTAGTCACTAACCAGACATTGCGCTCGTGTTCACACCGTTCGGACGAAGGAGAGTAATGGGAGTATTATCCGGCCGGGTGATGAAGCGCTAAATGGGACTGGGAAATATGAGGCCCGGCGGGGAAAGGGGAAAATCCGTTCACAAATCAAACAACAGGTTAATTTTTGTCACTTTATTTTCACCGCCGTCGCGTTTGTTGGTGTGCGTGTGTGTGAGTTTTGCGAATTGAAACTAGTCGACACATTCAACAGTTTTCCCTCACCTCTTCTGCGCGTGGGGAATGATTTTCCCGGGAAGCAGCAAATTAGGAAAGAAAAAAAAGGGAAAATTATTTCTTTCCCCATGCCGTACAAAAAAAGGGGGAAAGTAAAACAAACAAAAAAGTTGAAGTGACGAAAAGGTATTTTTCTGCGTGGTGTTCAGTTTTCCTTGTGCAACAACGAAAAACGGGGGTCCGTTTTATTCTTTATTTCTGTCGTTTTTCCCTCTCTTTGTTGCCTTTCCATTTTGTGTTCTGTTCTGCTTTCCCCATCTCCGTTGACAGAATAAACTGACTTGTACTTGTTAATTAGATTCGATTCGCTTGTCGCTTTCATTTCGCGCCGGAATTTCCCAGGCGAATTCCATCAACTTGAGGGTGGTTTGATGGTGTGCACTACCAAAACCGAAAAAAGTGTAGATGGTAGAGTGGATCAGTTGGTGTGTGTGTGAGCGAGAGAGGCAGGGTATGACAAAAAAAGAATGGAAATGGAGGGAAGAAAAATGGGAAAATGGCGTTTTCTCGTCGTACAGCTGCTGTTGCTTCTTGGGCGCAACCGGACGCGATGCAACAATTTTTCCACCTGTCTCGCTCGCACCGCCGGTGCTGAGTGCGGGTAGTTCGGGTTTATCGGCTGCAGAAGGTTCACCAGTCAGTCAAGCCAGCCAGGTTCCGTGCCGGGTTCCGAATGTTTTATTTAGTCGTTGGTTGAGTGCCGGTTGCCATAGTTACCGCTGCTACAGCCACCAGCATCCGAGTAGAGAGTGAGTACCCGTGTTGAGTGTCCCTCCACCATTGGAAACAGTATTGTTAAAACTTAAAACAAATATTAGCCCAAAAGTCTCGTTGCGGCAGAAAAAAAGGAAAAGCGGTTTTCCATTCCACGCACTCGCGGCCAAACGGATGCGTCTGGGGGTGTTTGAAAAAATATTCTTCATGCGAGATGGATTTCCATTGCCGCCTAACCAGTAACAGCAGCAACAAGCTGGTACCGATGGCTTACAGTAATATGTTTCCGTTTAGGCACTCAACGCTCCACTATCAACAGCACCGCATCGGCCGGTGGGTTCTGGTCGGTTTCCCGGGCTATCTCAAGTTTAAGGCTGCTGTTTTTTGGACTTGCCAGTCCGATGCGCACATGTTGCTTGCGTTGATCATCTCTTCTCGCTAGCGCTCTAGTGCGCTCTCATTCGTCGTTCACGATCTGGAGCGGGGGTTCAGGACAGTATGTTTACGTTTCTCGGGAGCTTCGGCATTCACTTTCGCTCTCGCAGTTCGCAATCATCTAGCCTACTGCCTGCGCTCTTTGCACACACGCGCGAGCGTCGACCTCGCGCGCTGCCTACCGCACACCGGTCACTCACGCTTGACCTTTTGCTTCGTGCCAAAAAGGAACGTGACGCGCTCACCGTGAGTGCCACGCACGCTCTCACAGGTGCCTTTCGGGACGCGTGCGTCTCCATTCCGTTCCACTTCCTACCCAGCCCACCCATTCCGGCGTGCAGTACAATCCGCAAACAGCCAGCAACATCGTCTTCTCCACCGAGTGTGTGTGTGTTTTTTTTGGTTACGTTATCCCACCCTGTTCTCTCGCCCTTACATTTGCCCATCGCTGTATCTCTCACGGTACGGATTTTGTTGTTGTTTGTTGCTGCAGCCACTTCCCAGCAGCAGCAGCAGGCAGTAGCAGGCAGAAGCAGCAACCAGCCAGCCAGCATATACCAGGGTACGGTGCGCTGCCGTGTATCGGTATCAGTTGCAGCTCAGCCGCCGTAATGTTAAGATTGTTGCCCAGCAGCAGCAGCAGCGCGGCCAGCGACACCAGCGTCGGCACTGTGTGACTGGTGAGCCGCTCGCCCGGTTTTAGTTTTTTTTGGTTTTGTCCTGTTTTCCGGCGAATTTCCAAAATCGCGACGCGATCTTAGCGATACATCCTTCACCCGTGCGGCACCGTGGCTGGTTTGGCTGGGTACGGTTAACTGTACTGGTTCTTCTTGTTTTTTTTCTCTCTCTTCTCTTCTGTCCGGTGCGGTGAAAAGTGCGTTACTGTTCGGGTTAATACGGTGATGGCAGCAGTGCATGGTGGTAGTGTTGGCAGGTGGATGAGGATGGTTTGGTGGCAGTGACGCTGGAATTCCTGATCATCCACCAAGGGTGCGTTTCGGGCAGGTGTGCGTGCGTGCGTAGGTGTGTATGATGGATGGGGTCATCTTAAAAAAAGCCTTCATCGGTTAAGCTACTTTCCTTCTACGTGGTTGTTTGCTTTTTATGCAGTTCTGCTTGTATCTGTTTTCTTTATTTTCTTTTGTTGTGCTTCGTAGAGTTTTCATTGTATTCAACTCTTCCCATACACAGTTTACATTAAAATGTAGAGGCTTTTCGATCTTTTTCATATTTCTTCCATGTTTTTCATATTTATCTTCTTTGGGCCAGTGTTTCTGTATCATTTTCATATGATTTTTTTAAACTGTTAATTTACAATAGAATGTAAAGATAAAATCGTAAATTTTTAAACACTTTTCTAGTGCTTATGTTTCTCTTACACATTTAGCGTTATCATAAATAAATTTTTTAGGTCATTTTATTGCTTTAATTGATTTTTTTTATTTTAAATTTCTATTTTACGAAACACTTAACATTATTGAATACACTATCTAACTGGTCATATAATACGGTGCGAATACCAAACATAAATTACACATAAATTACTAATGGGATAGCTAATTTTAACATTTGAAAGCCAATGTGAACGAAAAGCAACTTGTGAATGAAAAAAGAGAAGATCATTATTTTTCGAGGGTTTTTTGTTAAGTAAAATTTTCACCACAAGTAGGTGTTTGAACGGTGAGGACAACAATATTCTTCAAATTATCATGCTTTTCCCCCAAACTCTCGCTGCCCGGTTCAATCAACAGCTATCAACTACTGCGAAGTCTTGCTTCCAGCAGGATATCCTCATATCGCCTACAATCCACCTTGAACGTTTTGAGCAAATGATAAGGAAAAAGCATAATGCGTGGTGATCAAAGTGAGTGTTCGCTGGTGCATGCCGTGTACCAGAAAGATCGGTTGAAAATTAGAAAAAAGTGCATAAAAGAGTATTTTTCAGTGAGCAAATTTTCATCCCCCAAACATACCACAAGTACCCATGGATGGTATGTGTATTGGCGTTACTTTCAGCAATGTTTTTTTTTACCAGAAAACAAGAGAAGCTCTAGTGTAAGTCGTTACTGCCTTCTCTTTATTTATTTTTTTTTCCTTTCCTTTATTTCTCGATTGACTCTCGATGGAAACAAATAAGCAAAAGAGTCGTTAACGGCATGATGAAAAACAAAGAAACGGAAATACCGATTCCTGTTCAGCATGGGGTGTATCGTTAGTCTTTACTGCTACCGTCACTGGGCCAGTCCAATGTTCATGTTTTACAACATTTTCCACAAAATTTTCCCAATGAGTAGCTCCTTAGCAGCATACTCGTTCGGGTACGTTTGCTTACCGGTGGCACTTCAGGAGGTTTTTGGTGCGAGTCAAATTTCATCCCCTCACCAAGTAAACCATCATCTCACCCACTCCACCTCCAAACAGCTCAAACCTTTCTGCCCGTACACCCACTCACCCAAATTCGTGATTATAATTCCGTCTTTGTTAAGCTCCTTTTAGTTTGGTGCGTTTTCGCATGTTCCGTTAAGTCGGGGGGCTTTCTTTTCTCTGCTTTTGTCCGTTTTGCTTTGGATTCGAATACGGAATACGGGAAGTGGGAGGGAGGATTTTCTTCTCACCCTTCGCTTTCGCTTTGATTAACAAACTTTTCGACATTTTCTCCGCTCCATTTGTCATACTCTCCTCCCCCTCCACCCCCTTTTTCAACCCAACTTCTTTCGCTATCCTGCTCATTTAACTTTCTTCTTGATTTTACCTTTTTTTTTGCTGTGTTATTCCACCGTTTGCTCCCGATCGGTTGGTTAAGATTGGTCCATGCTTCAAACACGCTCGTTTAACATCATTTCTGCTCGATTTTTTGGGAACAGAAAAAAAGGCGAAAGGATTTTTATTGCTTCTCTTTACTCTTTCAGGGCGCTCCTTTCTTTTTCCAACGTTTACCCTAATCAATCCAGTACGGGGTGGGAAAAAGGTAACCTTCGCCATACTTTGCTCCGCTGAGCATCGACGCACGACTTTCACTTTTCTTTGCGAGCCAGTCCATACTCACATACTCAACGCACCTTGTGGTGCGGTCGGGTTTCCCTTTACGTGAGCCAACGATACGGCGCTAGGTGACGCGATGGAGACGTCAGGTTAGGGTCATCGTTCGAACCCGATGGAGGCGCATGGTGTTTGATAGAACTGATGGTGGTGGTTTTGTTGGTCGCCAACTCTCAACCCCCCAGCAAGGAAAGATATAACACCGAACGCTTGAGTATCTAGCTAGGGATAGTTTTCAAAACTGGCACAACAAAAATTTCCCAACCTTTTCCCGGGAACACATTCAAACTCCGGGAAAAAAGCCAAAAAAAGGGCATAAAAATGCAAATGAAGTGATACGCATCGTAACGACGTGTGGTTACCGTTACGCAGAAACCACCAAAACCGTTGTCACGTATGATGCTCGTTTCCTCCATGCTCGTTGCAAAAGAAAAGGAAAGACTTTAGGTAGAAATTTACACTCACGTTACGTGTGCAACTTTCTTCCCCACCGTGCTGCTTGCGAATGCCTAGCAGGCACGAGTGTTTTATTTATTTCTTTTCATTCTTTGTTTTATGTCCTGCGTTTTTGCGTCCCCCAAGAGAGGGAATTACGGGGCAGCAAAGTGCTGTAAATTGAAAAACACAAAATACACCGCTCTAATTTAAAGCACACGTGGATCTGTTGCGCTTAGGGAGCAATGGTGGATTAGGTGGAAGATAATTTTTTTAAGGGAAAAAACCATCGGTTATTAGTGTGCCGAGTGAATAAAGCATGGATAAAGCTATTTCTATTATTCTGGCAAATGTACGTTGTCAGGTGGTTTTTAATCACCCAATCGTGCAGTTTGAAAAATTTGTAACACTGAGTCCATGTTTTCGGAGAAAGTAATGTGATGTTCCTTACCAGGAAATGTACGAATTTCCAATAGTCATGGCATAAGCTAATGTGTGTGCATTCTTGGAAAAACAAAGTAGGTGGTTCTGGATGGGTTTGGTTATTTGCTTGGAGGAATAATGATTGCCTATGTATGCCTATTTCATAAATGAAGGGCAAGATGAAAATCAGTAAGATATAAAGAGTGGGAAACCGTATTTCCATGTATTACCTTCAGGAATACCTTCTAAAAATTCAAAAACTGTATACCGACGGTTAACGAAGATATGGTCTAAAGGGTACACTCATCAACATACGAAAACGCATAACAATATTAAAAATATATGTAAAAAAATTTATATATTTAAAAATATTGAAAACAACTCAGCCTGACCTTGAGTTGCATCCACATAAGTCAAATTCCAATTTAAACACAACGATCATAGGCGAAACAATTGTTAGCATGAGGTCAGTAAAAATATTTCCATGTTTTAAAAATCTCCCGAAGTATTTATAGCAAATTGTTCTGCAACCACCACTTGGAACACAACTCACGTAAGAATGCACTCTTTCGAGCAACAAAGCAAAAGCTGCAAATCGTTTACCAGCTTTTGCTGCCATTAAACTTGAGCTTCATGCACTTAATTCTATTATTTTCCAGCGTACTGCCTTTTTTTGTTGGTTAGCCACACTCTAGCTACGCAGTGCACTAAAGCAAATATACATAAAAAATGTGCCCGCTGCTAGGGCTACCGGGAATGTGATCCACCCCGCTTTGGCACACAGCTGCAACACTCAAAAGCAACCACCAGCTAGAAGCAGAAGAAGAAAGTAAAATCTTCATTCCACAAACCGTTGTCCATAATAGTGTTGGGTAAGAACCAATTTTCCAAACTCCAAACTCATCGAAAAAACCTGGGAAACTGCGCTAACAACTAATGTAAAACGATGAAACAACAAGGCTTTGGTTTGGCTTTGGTTTGCCTGCATTGTTGGTAGACTGTAACAATCTTCAAGAAAACTGAGGACCAAAGAAAAGTGAAAAAATTCGAATGGAAAACTTTTTAAATCTCAATACTGTATTGACAAAAATCTAATGAAAATTACTTAAATACTTACTGCTTAATAATCCGGAGTTTCGGCTTCGGAATCGGAGTGGATTTATGATTCTCCCAACACTAGTCCACAAACGTGTAGGCGTGTGGAAGGAAAGTGGGTTATAATAAAAAAAGCAAAATGGTGCACGCTCAGCCAACATACTGACTGCAAAACTGCAGCCGTATTTAATGCTCTTTTGGCAATTTATTGCTTGGTGGCGAAAAGTTTTTACGTGCCTGCGTAAATGCGTGTGTGTGTTTTTTTTTTAAATTTTATTATATTCGGTTCGTTAACGATTCTGAGTGAGTTTTAGAGTTGGGTTACAAAAAAAAAACAATCAACGAAAATAAAAAATAAAATAAAATTGCATAGCTTCCTGGCTATCAAAATGCCGGAATCCCAAATGTACACATCGGAAAATCCCAAACTTAGGCTCATGCTGTATCTTACTTTAGTATATGCCTCTCTCTTTTTTTCCTCTGTTTTGCATGGTAAAGTTTATTTTACCGGCAAGCATCACCCAATGGCGCTTCTTTTAGCATTTAATGCAAACGATAGCATTAGACCGGGTAGAATTGGTTAGACTGCGAAAGGCAGAGCACGCGAAGAGAAAAATAATATTTTTCTTTAAAAAATAAAAAGCAAGGTCAATATTTCTTTACCTTCACCTTTAGAAGTATGTTTTGCTACGTGGATTATTGAAAGTTTTCTTTTATTTAGGGTATCGTTGACTGTTGTGGAAAAATTGAACTTTATGACCTAGTAGTCATACTTTTGGGACATTGATACAATCGTATGAATCGGATGCGATCCTTATAGGCACAGATGAGCACATGCGTAACAAAAGACATCACTTACAATCGCTCCTCTTTCAAAGCCTGTCCCCATGTGGTGCCCTGACCATTTCACTCACGCACCGAAGCAACATGGAGCTGCCCGTGCAGCGTGTCCTGCCGGTGGCATTTGCTGTGCTGCCTGCTGCTTTATCTGAAGATGTAGAAAAGCTCCTCCAGCCCGCTTGCATGTAGCAAACATACCCTCCCACTCCTCCCCCTCCCCCTTTATCTCACACTCGTCCAGGGGGGTTTTATCCCCGAGCAAGATATTAGAAAAGCGGCATGCCGAAAGCAACCCTTTTTTTCGTGTCATCAGGCCTGTGGCTGTTTATTTATTACTGGTAGCGTTGTACACGTTGTGCTATGCTGTGTTATTCGTTTTCGATGCTTTTCCCTGCACCTCACCAATGTGGGTTTGCTTTCGTTTTACTTCCGTGGCGCACGACCTGCATTGCCTTGTGAATGCGACAGCAAGAAGTCACATTCAGCCACAACCGATGCCGAAGCCATGTCCAGACATTCCTTCTGTGTGTGGATATTTGCCGCAAACGTACAAATGTGGGAAATAATGTGCCCAGATATGGGAAAGGATGCTGAAGCAAATGAAGAATTATGTGTTGCGCTTTTCTGTCACTTTAGAACTGTTTTTTTTTCTCCGTTTCGCGCTGACCGTGATTCCTTTCTTATTTTCTTGCTTAAAGTGCTCTATTTTTTTGACCCGCTGAAACTGCTGCTAACCGGATCGATTTCCCCGTACGAAAGGTGCAGGACGAGATGTGGATGTGATTAATTAAAACAGAGAGGGGGAAAAACAGCGCTTCATTTGCATTCGTATATATGTGTGTGTGTGCCAGGGGTGGGTGGTTTGTTATTTTTTGCCTTTTGATTTCAATCATTGTTTTGCGTTGTGTGCGATGCGTGTGACCGGGAGTGAAGGGCACGGTGAACTGGCATGATGAATTGTATCCGATCATTTCCGGTACGTTTGATTGAAATAATGAAAGATAAATAGCGCTTCAACAATGCGGACGAAAAAAGCGAGAGACAGTTACGCAGTACAAACCAACAACAGCCGACAAAAAACCCTCAGTCTGACTTTTTTCTCGCTTTTTATACTTTTTCACACAACCTAACACCTATCTTCCGGTGCTCGATCCTTCTCAACAGGTGTGTATTGAACAAATAGAAAAAAAAAACTTCCGCAGAGCAAAACCGATGCCGATTTATGCTATCGTTCGTTTGATTGCTTTGGCACCTCACTTATTCCAGCAACTGGGGTTGGAAAAGTGGATGTGGAAAAGCTCGGTCTCTCGTTTTCTATCCATCCTTTCATTTCCTTTTGTTCGCACTTACAAGCACACACACACACACAGTCTCTAAATTTAGCCAAAGTGCCAAACAAGGACGCTACATGCTTTGTCAGGCGAGCCGAGAACTCGTTTAGTGCCTTTGCCAGGCGCTTACGGGCACTCAACCGTGGCGCTGAATGGGCAAAAGCAAAAGGCTGGTTGATGAGGTGGTGTTTTCTTGATGGAAAATTAATTGCAATTGTTTGTGCCGAATGTGGTGCACGCAGCAGCCTGCAGGCATGATATAGCCATTTTTGTTGCTGGGTTGTTTGTTTACCGTGTTCTGAAGACATTTTTACTTAATTCTGAATTTTCTAATTCAGATTGTCTATCTCGCTAACCAATTGATCGACGAAATGATCTGTCTATTTTTCCAAAAGCATGTAACTTACCTTACGCCTAAAGTTATAATAATTGAATGTTGGCATATAATGTTGAATGTTGGCGGCCTGGCCTGCTAGTTATCATCATGTGGAATATATTGTTCTAATTACATGTTCAAATTTTTAGCCATTTGTTTGCATTTATGTACATCTTGCTTAATGTTGCTTTAGCTTTATCAGAATAATTTGTATATATCTTGATAAAAAATATCTTATCGTTGATATCTTATATCTTTATCGTTGTAATTCCAAAATTTACTCAGAAACTTCATCGTCTCTAATCGTCTTAAGTAATTGTTAACGAAATTGTTAATAATTTAATAATGTTAATGTTAATTGTAATTGTTAATGAATTGATTAATCAAAAATAAAATAAATAGAAAAATAAAACAGCAATTAAAAAATAGAAAGACGTAATTCGCCTAATCGATGTATATTATGAAAAGATTTATTGTTAGTAATAACGCCTATTACGGTTAGGATGTCAATGAGAGCAAAGCGCACTTATTGAAAGGACACATCAACTGACTGTATTAATGTTGCCAGCCGTGCAGAGGGCCATCTGTCCCAGCAAATCAGTTCGCTTAACGATGACGCCTAAATGTAGGCACATTTCCGATTTTTTTTTTACATTTTCCCCTTTTTTTCGCTCGCACTCAACAAGATATCGATCTTTATTCTGAATGAAAAAAGCGACACCAGTTTTGTGGACAAGGGATGAGTGCCACAAAATCGAACAAGAAAAAAAAGTCAACCCGAGGAAAGAGAAAAAAAACGGGGAGAGAAAATAAATATCATCATTCTGCTATTCTTGCTCATCCCTTCATGCCGAGTTTTGCGCCAAGCGCCACCATGTGTCGGTTTTGGTCAACGAGAATTTACTAAAAAAACCGTAGGAAAGAGAAAATGGAATGGAATAAAAAGGAATATAAAAAGAACACAAAAAAATACAACCACCCGCATCAACAAACGCGTACAGGTTTGAACAGAGTTAACCAGAACGGTCCCGGTGGGTGGGTGTGCGTGACCGAGTGTGCTCGGGGAAACGTTTTTCGGTTTCCTTCCTTCAGATTTTGATAAGAACGGATGTAATTTGTTACCATTATTCGTGGTCTTCCCGTTCGTCCAGCGGGGGCGAATTATACCGTCATCTTCCATCCCGCCGTCGTTGGTACTGTGTTTTTTTTGTTTGTCTTCTACTAAATCGGATGAAGGAATACCATCTTGACTTGCTTCCGAGGGACTTTTTGTTTGCTTTTTTTTTGCAAGTCTTGTGATTTTTTTGTTTCTTTGTGGGTTTGTTGCTGGAGCTTTGGTCGAGTAATGGCTTCAGCATCTTAACTGTCTGATATGTTTTTTTTTATTTGACGTTTCCTTCTTTCTGTTTCAATGTGTGTATGTGTTTGTGAGCGTGTGTGTGAGGGACTTGGTATTGCGAGGGTCCTTATCAGAAGTACCTACCTGAGACCGGTATGAGATACGTTCTTTCGTTTCGTTCTTACGTTCATTGCTTACCAAGAACCCAAAGAACAAAACCGTTTCCAAAGCACCGAATTTTTCTTCCAACTCCAGAGAGTGGACCCTGATGATGTTATCTTTCACTCGCCTATTCATCAGATGAGCACCTAAAAGTACAAGTGATGAGTTTTCCCGGGACCGATACGGAAATTCTGGTTCGGATGGTTCATGAAACCCGCCCGGCATTTCGTTTTCCCACTTTTGCAGTGTGTTTTGCATACATTCTGGCGCAAATATTGGCTCGGTCCATTCAGGACCCCTGAACAGTGTTGGAAACATATCGCGCGAACCGGTTGCACTTCGCATTGACCTTGCGAACGTGGGGTTCCTACCCCATTTTCGATTTGGTAAATTAGCGTGACGCGGTGGGTGGGTAGTGCAAGCAAGCACGATTGAAATACAGCCAACAACGTGTGCGAATATCGTCGTGGCAAGTGTTTCAGTGGGGGCAACTCCCGCCTTGTTGCCAAAGCACTTGTCATCCATGTCCTGTTGGCATCCGTGCGCAACGGGTGATTGAAGTTGGCCGGGGCCCCGAATGCGTATATTGGCACAGCGCTACCTGGGTAGGTGGAAGCGTTTCGGGTGAGGGTGGTGTGAAATGGTGTTAGACTCTGAACAATAGCTGCACTGTTTGGAACGCTGCCAGCACGCTCACGGGCATAGTAATCTACGCTTAGACACAATCGAAACGAAAGGTTGGTCCGTCTGCATCCGTCAGACATCCGGCGGCCATTGCCAAAAACCCTGCACACCGAGCTATTGCGAAACATGATAGCGTTGAAACGGACACCGTTTTTTTGGTGGATGGAAAGGGGTTGGAGAGAGGAGGAGGGGAGGGGTAGTGGGTAGAAGCAAATAGTTTAGTTGTGACGCCGGATCGGCAGAATCATCAGCTTCCGTAGCCAATTTGTGATACGAGCAGCTGTTTCGCTCGGCAGGCTTATAAGGAGTCTGTTAGGATACTGCTCTGTACCGAGGAAACGGGTCTAGTGGGAGCAGATTGGGAATATCTCTTAATCCGATACAATGCTCCCTACTTACCGTAACAGATGTACATGCTGCCGGTCAAATATGCTGCAGGTACTTCCACAGTGGCAGGCGGGTGGGAACGAATTTGTCTTGAGAATTGATTTCCGGCAGGCCCACGGTATGGTAGTACACGTTTTGCTGGTCTTCCTAGGCTGCCGACGTGCACTTTTATAGTTGCGATAAATCACCGACGTGCGAAGATTACGATCGCACACACTCGACGCAACCCACCAACACCGACATTTCTATCGTCATGGGTGAAATGTCGACAAAATGTCTCCGTAACGGCCACACGATGCTCTATCTTCTAGGGGATCATTAACCCCTAAAGGATCATCCACGGCCCTACCTTACGGGTGACCCATAACCTCGTGGTATACCTCGTTGGTACCGAGAACTTTGGTTCCCTCTTTTGCTCGTGTGCTACGTACGCGGTTTAACGTAACATCATCTCGAACCGGAGCGACTCGCTTTAATTGAAATTAAATATTACAGTATATATACATACAAAGGGTAAGAAAGTTCCTTTTGAGTGGTGTGGCCGTCCGGTTACCAGCAGGAACGGTTATTTCTTTCTTGGTGTTGAAATTTACCGGGGGCTGCAGGGTATCCTTACGATAAAGATTCGTCGGTAAGCGGGATAAAAAAGGGGTTTTAGAAGCGACGAAGGTTTGGAAAATAAATTGCTCAAAATGGCTCACATTAATGTATAATTCGTAGTGTTGTGCTGGCCGGGCTCGACAAAGCTGATCTGCCCGTTGTCGAATTGTGGTGGTTTAATGCTTTTGGAATATGTATCAAAATGGTTCATCGGGTTAAATGAAGCAGGAGTAGGGGGTGGGGGCTGGGAATGCTTTGCTGCATTCTGCGCAAGCTAACGAAAACGAAAGGAAAAACGACATAATCATCCGTTAATGATTCCGAAGCCATAAACTTTCCGTTGGCGACCGTGTTGGTGCTTCGTGTGAGTGTTTGTCCCGAACTCTCACCGATAAAAAAAAAACCGTGGGGTTTTGTTTCCCTTTTCGGTCCGGGTCCGGAGCCCACTCACTTTTACCCATCGTCCGTGGCTACCCTCTACAGGTTCGAGGGCTTGAGTGTCCCATTCTAACCGTAAGCACCGGAGATACTCGTGGACCCTCGATGTCGTGGCAACTGGTTGAGGTTAATAGAAATAACATCCACCGCCATCCCGGTCCACCATTCGGCCTTCCCTGGGGTTTAGGTCTCCTCTCTAACGCTAACCTATTGCCCGGAGAGACTCTTAATCGCCTCGAAGCTCCGGAGTTTACCATGGTATTTGCGAACGGGGTGGCCATCGCACGGCACTACACCATGTGGAAGGTTCAGGTCGGATAGTGTCCTTTTTCCAAAAGAGTCCCTTTAAGCTTGTTTGATGCACCAGTGCGAAGCGGGACGCTCTAATATTTGCACGGTGGGAGTCGTAAGGTGAATGGACAATATTTAAGTAGTCTTCAAACATACATTTACTTGATTACGGGCATTAATTGAGTTGGGTAGCAAACGATTAAAGTACTTTATTATTGTAAAATAGTGTAAGCATAATTGGGTCGCTGCAAAAAAGATTAACAGGCCTTTGCTCTGAAGTGCTCCGAAAACCCCTTCAAATATCTCAAAGTTTAGAGTTTGTTATGATATGAACATCATACCATAAATAGTTAAAGTTAAACTATTGTTAAAGTTTTCGACAATACCATAAACTTTTCCATGTTTAAAGACGTCTCCCACTTGTGCTGATCTCAATATGCTCAGCAAAACGCATCTATCGTCCATGCCACTACTTGCAAGAAATTTCTTTTAACTGCAAGTTATAGTTTTTGACCGCATTGCCCTGCTTCCGTGTACTGTTGTCCGTTTGGCACCACCGTCGGTCGTAAATTTCAATCGCACTGTGCCTTTAGCGTGCACACAACAGCGCTTTCCCTCGAGTGGAATATTTTTCCCTACATCAAACTAGCCGGTACTGTTCGTGTGTGTGTGGAGGAAACGAGCGACATATTTAGAAGAGGTTGGATAATGTTTGGAGAAGTTGGAAGGTGGAGTAGGTGGGAGTGCAGGAGGAAAGGAAGCAAGAATGGAATGGGTGTTTCTGTCTTTTATTGTACCTCCACAACAATGGAGTTTTAGCAAACGTGCAGCTGGAATAGTTTAACCTATTCCCGAAAATGTGCCGTGGTTATGTGAGAGCTCAAACGAACCATTAAATGCAACACCTTTTTTGTGTTTGTTTGCTGGTGTCTTTCAATACGGTTGCACCAAAACTTCTTCCTGTTTTATCCGTGGGGTATGTGTTTTGAATGTTTTTGAAAGTTCGTTAGAATGTTATGCTTCACGATCCGGGGGGGTTTTCGGGAATGAAGGACCATAACTGGTGGTGAAGCGCCGTATTCCAAGTGGCGGCCTTTAAGCAGCACTAAAGCGACGATTGTGCCGAATGTATCCGGGGTGCGGGTGTTATTAGTCACGCTAATAGCTCAACCTTGACCCGTTGCGCGTTGGGCGGCTTCTGAGGTTTGGCGGTTTTTGGGTGCTTATGGGGTTTTTTTTTATCCTGGTGATTAAAGCTATTTGTTTATTTACTCGACCAGGTTCGCCGACCGGTGGCGAAATCTCGCGCGGTTTCCTGTCTCGCAATCGTTATATTTGTGGGTCCGGCTAGTTTACTACTGGTTTACCACCTTCACACAAACATATCCGCTGTTGTTATGTTCGGCACCGTGAAGAACTTCTGCATTCAGGGGATTCGGGTATTTTTTTTAATCGTACCGAAATTGTTTTCCGATTTGCCCCGTTTGCTACGCTTGAAATAAATCCTCCAGCAGCATGCGCATAGCGATGAAGGGTAAATAAACAGGGCACAGCACAAATCTTCAAATGATGCATTTATTGGTACTTCCTTACGGCTTAATTTAGAAGTAAGAAAACAAAATTGTGTTGGTGCGTGATGCCTCTTAGACAATCAATTAAATCTGCCCTAGTGGGCTTCAATAGTGGACGCTTTGGTTCACCCGCAACCTGTAGCTGTAACTGAGCGGATGGAAGCTGGAAGGGCAGCTTTCCCCTTTTTTTCGCTTCTCCGAGTTGATGTGTTTATATTGTGATGGAAAACGTTTGAAAACGTGCCAGCCGTAGATGGGTGAACGGTGTGACGAATTGATTGTTTAGAGTTTTGTTTGAATGCCCCCTTCAGGAAGTAGTTTGTATTTTTAGAGCGTTGGATTTGTTCGCTGTTTTCTTTACGCACATTTCTGTTTGTGGGTATGTGTGTGGGTGTGGGTGAGTGGTTTTCTTTGTTTCTTTCTTCTGTTTTTTTCGTCGCCGTTTGATTGAGCGATCAATTTGTAACAAGGCTTTGCTCCGCTGAGACACGAAACGTTTTGGCTTGGTACACTGTTGAAGGGTTGTGCTACTAAGCTGCGAGCTTAACACCGTTGATGGAATTGTTTGATGTTCGGTGCGATAATTTCCCAATATCGCTTGTACGGGCGTGGCCTAACATATATGTACCATTTTTTTTCATTTGTACTTTGTTTGAAAGATGAGAAACTTTCCCATTTTTCACGTATCGTTTCATCCATCAAAACGTCCACTCGTACCATTTTGTGCTTGTCCTTGCTTCCACCCCCGAAACCTTGACAGATTGGATCAAACTTCACTGCGCGTATGCAAATAACAATAAAAAATAAAATAACACGTTTGTGTGTAGTGGATGAAACGAAGCGAATAAAAAAGAACAAATATCTGCACTGAACCTGGAAAAAGGGGCACAGAAAAGGAAATAAAGTGCCCCAAAGCTTTGAGGCTCACTTTCAAGTGCATGGATACGTATCGAGTCTTATTTTTTAATGCGCTTAGGATTGTGTGCCAGTGTGTTCTTTATCATACACCTCCCCCTCCATTTCCACACTGTTCCATTCGTGCTCTCCTTGCGCAAACTTCACAACCGTTTTCCCGGAGCCATTTTGATTTTGGCAGCTCTCGGTGACTCGATTGCGCACAGGTTCAAACGAGTATCGAGATCAAAAGCGGCACCGAGTGACATATGTACATCGCTACACATAAAAACTTTCAAAGCGCTGCGTCACTCGCTGTGCCAGTTCATTCTGCGAGGTGTTGACGAGCTTTCGGTGCGTTGCGCTGTTCCGGTATTCCGCGCTGCACCGAAAACCTTTGTCCGTGCAAGGGACCTGCTGGAATTGTGCTGCGATGCCCTTAGAGATTGCAACCAATAGCATACGGTCAATCGAGAGAGGTTCATTTGTTGTTGTTTTTTTATTGTCCTGCCTCTGACTGTGCTGCTCCGTTGATGTCGCAGTTCCGGCGACACAACGAAGGATGGGATCGTTCGGACACGTGTGGATTGATTGCACAACCGGACAGTAGTGGGGTGGGTTGTTTTACGGAGTGTAAAAGGGTTTTTAATTTCGGGTAGTAAAATAATGGACAACGCACAGTTTGTGTTACGATGCTTCTCTTCATGCCATACACTTCGATGTAATAGAAGGAGTTCATATAATACCAGCATCCCCGATGTGCAAATAAAACCATCCGTGACGACTATGCACACACTTATCGTAAGGCTGCCACTGGAAAGTAGAAATAAATATTTGAAACGGATATGTTTTAAACGTTAAGCACTTAAGGAATCACGAACATGAAAAGGAAATGAGTTAAGTGCTGTGAAAGAGATATAAAGTTTCTTCTTCTTCTTCTTTATCGACATAACAACCTCAAGAGGTCTAGGTCTAATATATAATGTTTTAGATGATGTAGATGATGAAAGTACCAGGCTCTTCAATTGATTATTGAAAAGTGATGAATCATATTAGTTAGTTACAATCGGTTACTCTCCTTAGATCTCGTTAATGTTTTATGCCATTATTATTTATGTGTTTACTTGTGGCCTATTAATACATTTTTAGGACTTTTTTCAGATTTTAACTCGACTTTACCTCTCGAATGATATAAAAAAATATAATCATAATTAGCGCAATAGTTACTTTAAATACGAATTAAATGAACTAAATTATTTAAAAAAAAACTCTAAATATCTCATTTACATTCAAATAATGATACTTTTTCGCTTTCATTTGGTATGTTCTTGTGCAATGAATAACTGTTAAGACAAGAAGGCAAGGTAAATAAACAGCAAACTTTTGCAATTTCACAACAAGCGGTCACTGCAAAACTTCTGCACTGCAAACCAAGTCTCACTGGTGCTTATTTTTTTTTACGTGCCTCTATCTGACACACCTCCCACACATTTCTTTAGCAAACATTTTATCCCCGTACAGATGGCGATGTTTGGTGGCCTTCGGGAAAAAGTTTTCGGACTTTTCTACGGCACAAAAGCCACCCCCAGCCAACACTAAGGGGAACGGTGGGTGCAAAAGCAAAACCATGTGCACACATGTGGGGTGAAAGTGCGTGCATAGCTGGTGCCGTGACTGGGATCCGTTCCAATCTCGTTGTGGCAAGTTGGGTGGTGTTACGGTCATGCGGCGGAGCTGATTGAGCGTACAGGCCCACTGCTACCAAGATTAAGATCTTAAGGATCGTGCGTGTACAGCATGGCGTGTTGCGAAGGTGAAGGCGGTGGTAGTGTTTTGGTTAGTCACCACCTCCCGGTGAGGGTGTATCGATGCCTCGAAGCTTGTTCTCGTTCTCGGGTTCGCCTTTGCACGGGTTGCTTATTATCGCAGCATATCTTATTCTACCATTTCATTGCGAATTCATCCGCCTGTGGCAAACCAGGCAAGGCCAAAGACAACATCTAATCTCGGTGCTCTCACCGGGTGCCTACTCACCCTTTCCACGTCCTTCATCTTCCAGCAAATCCATGCCGCTCGTGCACTTTCTCCGACTCCCTCGCTGGAGTGTTTCGTTCGTTCAGCACGATCTAATTAATGAACACAATCGCAATGGTAACAATTTCCCGGCATTTTCAAACCCCATTTTCGTCTCCGTGGCCGGTGCCGGCATCAACGTTCGCGGTTGAATATTTCAAACGACCGAACAATTGCCGGAAGCGTTCTGCCCGTTGGGTTGTGCAAGGCACACACCCGGCATGCCGGCACCCTTGGCACCAAGCAATTCCAGCCCTCTCTTCTGCTATGGAGTGTTTTATGCCGACCTAACCATTCACATTCTCACAAGAAACCGAACAAGCGATCCTTTGAGGTGCTATTTTAATGCTTGACGCCGATTGCCTCCCGAAGGCTACACAGTTAAGCCGCACATTATGTACGTGTGTTTGTGTGCGTTTGACTGGATAGTAGCGGCAAACGAATCGCTTTCGTCCTTGGTTCCAATGTACCCTAAGGCAATCCGCTTGCACCGAAAATTTAGCTGGGACCTTAAAATGGCTGCTTAAGAGCGTTCAGCAGTCGGCACTAGTACGAGATACGAGCCGGGCCTGCCTATCCCTACCGGTCCGGTAATACATTTCCGTTCTCCCATGTGACACAGTGAGCGACTTATGCTCAGCAAAAGGCTAATTAATCTATTTGCAAGGATTTTACAGTTGAAAAACGATAGTAAGAAGCAGAAAGGAAAATCACTGGAACATCACACAAGCAGGGGTGTTTGTCTTGTCGAATAATAAAAGAGATTTACTTCCATTTATAAATGCAGCTAATTATTTGCCTAATTACTTACTTATAACTTATTAAAATTCATCTAGCTAGATGCATAACTTTGAACAAACCAAATGTTTCATCTTTTAAGTTTTTAAACTACAAACTGCATTTAAATTTTTTATTTATTAATTTAAATTGTTCAAAATATTTATTGAAAAATGACCGCGAATAAAATGTTAAGATGATTTACGTTTGGAGTGAGGTGCCATGTTTGCCGTCATATCATACGCTTCATAAAACCACGGTCAATATCGCGCTCGGCAGCACTACCGTCTTGTCCGGTCCGGGTGGTTCTGTTAGTCCTGTTTTGCAAGAGCGCACATTGTACTATTTCCGGGATCAAAGTCCAAAATCAAATGGCGAATATGATATTTGAAATATTTGAGAAACAAATGAATATCACGACAACGATATTTGAAAGACGAATAAATAACATTTTTCAAAGAGGTTTTACGAATGGCTCTCATTATTGTTTATGCAATTTAGAATTTTTACGCCTAATTTTATCTCGACATTTGCACGAAACTGCCCACTGTGTTGCGTCATAATTGTCCATCCCGGATGCTTCTAATGAATAACATATCAGTTTCGGCACAAGCCATACGGGTTCCCGGTTGCGTGTTTTTTTTTCTGTGCCATGTATGATTGCATTTCATAGCGATGGTTGACACCTCGTACCTCGCGCCCTGTGCTATAAATGCACCAGCTTTGCCCGGGGACCAAACGTCCGCACGGTGGGGATGGTCCGTACGATGGAGTGCTGATGTTGGCGGTTGTCACAAGCGTATCTATCACATTTAATTACGATTGTATGCATGATTGTTTCGCTGTAATTGTCTATCGGAATGCTGTTCTGGCTCGAACGCTGCACGGCCACGATGAGTACGGGCCAAAACCGTCTGCCAGCCAGGGGTCTGAAAATTCGATACTTCCTTCGGACGGTAACTTTCGAGCGAGTTTTGCAGTATTTTCCATTGCTAAAAGCAATAATGCATCCGTGCACGTAGCTGGTGGATGAGAAGAAATGAATTTATATTAAAAAAGGGGTTGAAGAAACGAATGAATAAAGCAGATAGCTTTAAATCATGACAAGTGCTTCACGCCAAGCTGCAAGCAGGTGTAAATGGACGCGAAGGAACGCACCACTGGGTATGGGTATCATTAAACGGGGCAAAAAAAAATCTCATTCGTGCGCGAGAATATTGCCCACAAAGATCGAAGACTGTTTGCTGCTAGCGCTATATTTTATCCGTCTTCCTATGGCGTGTGCGAGTGATGGTCAAGAGAAGTGATAGAAGCAATAAGCAATGGCAGAAGATGGTGACGTTTGAAGTGCAGGTTGATTAAAAATCTGACCAGTCACTTCTTTAGGAACAGATGGAACAGGTAGCATTAGAAGAGTGTGCTGGATTACATTTTTATGCACACATTCACAAACGCACCCAAGCCAACATCCACACGCTCACCCAAACCCAACTTCCCTGCGCTGATTGTTTCCACAGTCGAAACCATAATTCTGTAATCGTTCGTCACTCGTCGGCCCGGTCGTACCGGTAGCGCTTCATTAATTAATGCTTTAAAAATCTTTATTGATTTCAAGCACACACACACACAAACACCGCGCAACGGGTGGCACACACATACACCTGCCAGCAGTCGGTCCCATCCAAATCCCCCATTCCGTGTTCCCGAGTTCGATGCTGTGCTGATGATCACCACGACAAGCGAAATTTGGTCGAATTGTCACATTAATTAATCGTTCCTTTTCTCCCCGGTTTCTTTCCAGTCTAGAAGTAATCGCGGCGTGTTGGAACAGTTTCTAGAGTGAAGTGCGATGTTGCAAAGAATGGTAAAAAATTTATTAAACAAAAAAACATAAGTCTATTGTTTATGGAAAGTACCCGATGTAGACGTGTGAAAATAGTGGTGCAAATTGGCCAAATGTTATGATAGTGCAGACATGTTGAGATATCTGCACCGGCAGGTGAGATTAAAGTAAGGAACGTTACAAGCAGATCCCGCACCGTGGAAGAATCGCGACAGCAGACAAACAAAACCACCGCGATGTAATGAGCGCTCCGTATGACACAAAAACCCCCAGGACATTAGGACCACCGGCTGGCAGTTGTCAGGTCGGTACGTCGTACAGTACCTTTAGCAGGGCCACTCGGGCGGTCAGGCTCCAGGAAAAAAGTAGTCGACAAGACACACAGTGCATAGGGGCCTTCGCTAGGAGCGCGTCACACGAGCTCGGGTCTAGCGCACGCATAAGAAACCAATTGAGTGCGTGCTCTTTGGCTAGATCTGTCAAATAAATTTATCCGACAACCACATACCCCGCGCACAACTAACCTCTCCAACACTCGCCCACCTCCCTTTCAACCTCTTTTCGTGCATGTGTGCGTGGCGGTAAGTGGAGAACGTGTGTGCAACGGCTAGCATTCCGATACGCTATATGAGGCTGAAACAGCAGCGTTTTGTTTGCGGTAGCGTTGCTAGTAAACGATTCATCATCATTAGAAGTGCGATTGCTTGAGAGCATCTTCTTGTGTTTGGTACCATTTTTTGTTTTGTTTTTCGGTTCTTTCAATTTTGTCGGGTCTCGTTTTGCCACCGAAGCATGATGAAGTAGAAAAGATACTTCACACAAACACACACACGCAATCACGCACGAATGAGTGAATGTATCAATTCCACTGTCGATTGCGTAGGACAGTTGGTTGTTTTTTTCATGTTGCCGTTTTTGTTGTTGTTGCTAAGGTTGGTGGTGGTTGTCTTAGCGGTTGGCTAAATTTATTATAATTTTTGGAGCTATAAATAGTTGGCGTGCTAGTATTTTTTCTTTATTGCATCGTTTGCGGACGTTGATTTAGGTTCCTGGTTTGAATAAAGATCGGCTATTAAAAGTGTTAAGAGCAAGAAGGATAGAGTGTGAGAGCGAGAGTACCAGAAGAATAGCGCTAGCAAGCAAGCAGTGCCTATGGCTGCTGCTCTGGTAATACATGTTTATGGCATTCATTATGACAACTTTTTTTGAAATATATTTTTATAGCATTATATTTTATATCTATTTTAAATCAATTTGCCAAAGAATTAAGAAGTCTCTATGTACATAGTTTAATAAATGAAATATTCTACCGGGTATATTGTGTCATTACATATTGGCTTTTGGAGCATAATAAATTATAGAATTAGCCCCAACATTTCGACTTGCATATATCTTATTGGAGTTCTCTGTCCAATGTGCGAATCTCCCATAACACGGCACAGAAACAGCACATCAAAAATTCCTCGTAGGCCACTCGTGTCAGCTACCGACGATACCTGTTGAGAGTATCCAGGCACTCGGGAACTGTCAGCGATCGTAGATGGGTGGCGTTTGCAACTGGTGGTGGCGGTTGAGAATGTTTGCGGTTGGTGGCACGTATGTGTGTCAGCAGCAGCAGCAGCACACGCGGCCAGACCCAGGGCTGGGTTTGAGTGCAACCGGTTGGAGAATAATTACCATCGTCGTATTTCTATACTCGTGTGTGTCTATGTGCTGAATGTATGTTTGATCCGCAAACAGTTTCAGTAGCGTTGATTGAAATGGAATAATTGTTGCTCTTCGTAAAATCATAGAAAATGGCCTATGCAAACGCTATGCGGGAGACTGGGAAATAATGTTCATCAAGTGGCCATTCACTGCCATCGGTAGGGAGAAAGAGAACACAGAGAGAGGATATCACAAGCTCGAGAGAGCGAGAAAAAAGAGAAAACGATAGGGAGAGAAAGAGAGGGAGAGAGCAAGTGTACTTCGCCGAAAACGTGATGTTCATAGCGGGTGGTACAGAGTGACCAACCATCGGGTTTAAAACTGTCGTCTCGTGCGTCAGGAGATGAATGTCCTGGACGTTGGTTGGCCGTACGGTTTTGCGCTCTACATCCGGTGGTGGTTAATCTGCTGAAGGTGATTATAATAACACATCCGCACAGCAATAGATTGCGGCGAGCAGTGCGGTAGTGTGTGGCGTACGGCAGAGGCAAGAAGATGCGCTATTTGTGTTTGTTGTGTCCAGATACCAGTAGGTAACACCCGGAAGTAGTGTAACAGCGTAGTTGGTGTAACGGTTTTGCTGGTCCCAAAAAAACCCAGCATAGCACCGTTCCAGCCAACACCAACCAACCTGCTTCTGGTAAAGGGCGGGGGCACCATTCGCGAAAGAATCCCGTGAGTCAGCATCGAACTCCAATCAACCTGTGTCCTACTGGGATATTGGGGGACAATCGAGACTCAATCAACCTGGTGAAAAGGAATTCGGCGAGGTGTGGAAGAGTGGGACCACAACCTGGGTATGCGGCAAAGGGAATGTGTAGGTAATGGTCGTGGCGCGAGCAGTAACAGCACCTGATTCGATTGATTTGCAATATCCTCAGTGCGCTTGGAGGTGAGAAACTTGCAGTTGGGAACTAGAGCTAAGTGCAAATCCGAACGAACGCACGACGGTGTGAAGTGGCAACTGAATGGTGTGGGAAGAGAAATGGTAAAACCAAAACGATAAAACTCTTGCCCTGCAGGTGTGCAAGCTCTCCAGCCACGGGGCTGGACTACTTTCAATTGCGGAAGTCTTTTGCAGCAATAAACTCCCCGCCTCGGACCTCGGAACTGATGGGCTAATGGAAGCCGAAGGATGCCCAGGAATGGCTGGATGCATCTTCTCCTATCAGGTTTCAAGACGTCTCGGATAATGCGAATGACCTAGTGAGCGTTCCAAGACTTCAGGGTTTGTGTGAATACTCGGCACCGTTCTGACGACGATGTCAAGAAGCGTCTTCCGGTGCGAGATAGACATTTTTCTTTGGTTGCAAGATGTGCAAAATGTGGCTTGGAACAGGTTGGTTGGTAGCGTTGGAGATCTAAAGGAAACAACACTTACACACACACACTATGGACCTAGTGACCGGACTTTCACTTACTCCAGGTGGGAGCAGGAACGAAAATAATTTAATTCGATTTTGCAAAACTTTCTACTACGCCTGTCTGGGTTGCTGCATCGTTAATCTTCATTACCAGTCCAACAACAGGACCTTCGCGCGCATGATGAATTATGTCTAACTGTTCCGCAGTGTTCTTACCTGTTTGTGATCGGTGTTGAAATTTTGTTTGTTTATTTTTGTTGTTTAATTTTTCTGGTTTCATCACCTGTTTTAAAGTCAGCGGAACAACGACTGCAGCGGCACCAGCAACGTTTTAAGTGAAAGCGATCAGTGAGTGCGTTCGTGATAGTAGTGAACAATGGGCAAACCGCACGGATAGCCCGTCCACCATATGAAGGAAACCGAACCTACTGGTGGGCGCAAAACTAGCAATATAGCAATACAAAATAGAAGAAAATCCCCCTCCCTCTCCCTCCTTCGTCCTGTTTAGGTGCAAATGGTAGTGACGTTTAGGCGACGTTTGTTTATTGCAGTAACTGCGGTTTCTACTTAGATAGTGAGCGATTTTGTTTTGGTTGTATGATTTTCTAACGAATGGAGGCTTTCACCGGCACGATGATGGTGATGATGGTAGCACTAGCGACAATGGTGACGATCGTGGCAACGATGACAACTGGCACGACGACGACTATCAACCGCAGCCGATAGGGGCGAAACAACAGTCCGAATCTTGCACCCGCCCATCTGGGTTTTCCCGATGCTGCGCGTCCGTGGTGCACCTTCCGTCCATTCCGTCCATTCGGTAGCCGCGCGCGAGTGACGTCCCTTGGTCCCGTGTAAAAGAGGGGGGGCCTGGCGCTGACCCAAACCGGGGTGACGGATGCCCTGGGTGTCAGGCGCAAGCAAACGCGGGTCGGTGGTGGTTTGGCGATAATCACGAGCTGTGATTGAGTGCGAAGCGAATCCGTGCGTGTCCGGTGCGTGTTTTTCGTGCAGTTTTTCTTTTGTTTTCGCTTTATTTGGTTCGGTAGCCATACACGCGTATGTAACACACCTGTGTGCGCGTCGGGCAGTGCGTGAAGAAAAGCTTTGTGTGTGTGTGTGCGTGTGTGTATGTGAGCGTACGCGTGTCCTATTGCGTGGAGTGTGCCTAAGCGGTGTTGACACATCGACACGACGCACCAGGTGACGACTAACGGAATAACGATAGGATAAGACGCCCCGGTCTGGTTTCTATCGATTCGGGAGCACCACGCGATCAAATTATCTTCCAGCAGCATAAGGCACCCGGCCAGTGGGTGCAGCGGCCGGCACCAGGATGACGATGTGGCAGAGTGGCGGGATGGGCCACGGGTCCCAAAACAACCCGTGGATGAAACTGATGGGGATCGTGCACAAGGAGCGCCGGCACGACAACACCCAAAGCCAGAGCGGTTCCAACGATCGGGCTCTCAACATGTAAGTACTCGAATGTTTTTTATTGTGCTATATGTCTTATTCGCAACGGCTGCATCAATTCGTCTCATGCATCATTGTTAATTCGGGTGTTTATGATTGTTTCGCCGTGTTTCTTCGCGATTTTCTATTGTTATAGAATATCTATGTTGCGCTAGCATAATCTTTCTCTGCAAACAGAACGGCGTCTTTGGGCTCAGGGTTTCATTGAGCTCCCGAATTTATGCAACTCGCATAACATATTGTCTTTCTTATAGCCTCTTTAGACGGAGCGCATTCTCGAGAATTTACAATAAATCTAAGTTTTAATACAAAGCTTAGTATGCTTTTTGGAAGGAGTGGACAATTTAACATATTGTCTTTCTTATAGCCTCATAACATATTGTCTTTCTTATAGCCTCTTTAGACGGAGCGCATTCTCGAGAATTTACAATAAATCTAAGTTTTAATACAAAGCATAGTATGCTTTTTGGAAGGAGTGGACAATTTAAGAAGTGGAAACTATTGTGCACTTCCGGGTCATTTCCATATCACTAAGTACTTTATGGAAAACAAAAAAAGTTATGTTCAACTACTTCCTGGTGTCGGTTCCACTGTCCACCTCAAGGTGAAATGAAAATATTGTACGTGAAAGTTGATTTCCCGAAACCTTAAATTTGTGAAGATGCTGGTAAGGAAGGTTGTAAAACGTACACTATAACTTCCTACCAGCCCGCGGTGCGCTATCCTTCCTTTCCACTTTTCGAGCCCCTTAACCTCAGCACTTGGTTACTGAGGCGCACCAGGCGTCTCCATGTGTAACGAAGCGTCGTTTCACAGCAGCAGTAGAATAATGCAACATGCCCGGTGCTGTCTCGGTATGCCAGTGCCCGGGTGAGCGAAGACATTTCAGCACCGTTTCGGGGTCGATTACTGACCATCCGATGAGGTTCACTAACAACGTTCTAAAAGCGTCAACAATGGCAAACCGCCACACATACGCCCCGGACCGGACACTAAAGGCACGAGTGCCATGTTTGCGGTGGTGGTTTTTATCCCGTTTTAAAACGGAAAACACTGCTGGCATTGCCTGTTTGCCCGTTCAGTTGTCACGTTCGTGCCATTTTGTAGGTCGGTGCTAGAGTGGTCATTGTTTTGACCAATTCTGCAATTCAACCCTTCGCCTGTTTCATATTTGCCCGGTGCATTTCCTTCCCTCCTCCCCGTCCCCACCCAGGTTAGTGCACAGCCGTGTGGTTTTTCGATATTTGTCTCCGTTCAGCTGCTAGCTTTTCCGGTGCAGCGACAAATGGACTGGTGTTAGCAGGTGCAGTTTGCTCCAAATCATCACCGAGCCGCTTAGAGCAATTCGAAGCGTTTGTTGTTGTTGGTGTGCTGCTGTTGAGTGCGCCCGCAATGTGCACAGCTGCCCACCAAGGGTACCGCGAGTGCAAACAGCTGAGATGAAAATAATGCTCAACTGGGAGTTTCTGTGCTTTGTTTTACCGTGCAGGTAAATATTTCATTATGGGTGGGTTTCGGTCTCCCGCTGCATTGAATTTGTTGGTGCTATGTTTTTGACTTTGGCAAAAAAGGAGGGGGATTGCCATTCAGCAAAAGGGATTTATAGCTTTTCACTTTTGGTAGTTTCTCCAGCGTTTGGTTTTAAATATTTTCATCGGAAAACAATGCGAACGGTTGGGCGGCTGGGGAACGGTAAATAAAATATTCAGGAAAAGTATTAATGGGTCTATTGCAAAAGTTGACCGCCATTTTGTTGGTTAAATATTTATTTGTTATCTGTATGACAAAGGGAATTCACTTTTAAGGAAAGTAAATCAACAGTTTAATGGATGAACCCACCCAGCACTCGATGAATTTCTATATTTTTATGGTTATTGTTTTACATTTGTGATGACGAATACCAGTCGACTAAAACGGCCACGGTATTTCGAGATTTCAGTAACCTCGGCACACTCTTCGACAATCCTCAACAACCATGCAACTCTCTCTTAAGGTTAAACGTTATAGTTTTCATGATGGTTTGCAGCGTGACCAGCTTAATGTTTCAAGCGTTGGTCCTGAAGAAGAAGAATTGAAATTATTTTAAATAGTGCAATTCTTGAGGATCTTCCCGAGAACTGGTTACCACCGTGGGCACAATAATTCTCGCTCTAGTGCTCTTGATGTTTTCTGAGCTAGCACGAGGCATTTCGGCACCTAATGCACCATGTATTATGGTATGCATTGAGACACGAAGCTTGGCGGAATGCACAGCACACTTGTTGCACTAGCGTCCGGAAGCCCCGGTATGTTATAGAACGTGTGAAGATAGTCTGGAGCAGCGTCTACACATTGTTTATAGTCCACACACTGAATGACCGAGCAGAGATGCCAGTGGTTGATAAGTTCGTCAGCGTACATAGTGAATTACTACGTCAATAACGCGGACCAGTGTGACTTTATCATGATATATATAGATATCTTCTAACGTTCATCAAGCCTTAGCACATAAAAACATCTGTAAATCTTAGCGTGGTTATTCGAGTTAGTAATTCCGGCCGAAGCGCATTGATGTGAAAGTGAGTGTAGTCATTCCAGATAAGATTCGCTCGAAGACTAGTAAACAATGAATGAAAATATCAATTTTATCGAAAACTGAAGCACAAAACAATGAGATTTTGTCTGCAAATGATATAATTAAATTTAAAAAACTTCCAAAACTTGTACATATTTCTTTTTCAACTCTTTTTTATAGAGTGTGATAGCAAATATACAATATGTTCAATAATTTAAGCTGTATTTCATGCGTAAATGAACACACATTTGAATCCTTATGAAATTATAACTAATATTATTGAACAAAATTAATGTTCAATTATTTACTAACCTTGGAAGCATTTACTCTATGACAAAGGAATACACAAATCTCTCTATAATGCTATTGGGTTGTTGTATGTTTTTAAAAGCTTCAATTTGACATCTCTCACTGTAGCAAAGGCCAGGAGTGCATGTAACAGGAGACAAACCTCATGTCACACAACCGGTTTACTTCTTTTGAACGAACGCCTTGAGGCTCGCTAAACCCCGAGCGTTAAATGGCAGTTTTTTTCCTCCCCGCTATTCAAAATGAAGTGCTTTCCTGACGGCACCGGTAGGAACTAGCGTTGTGTTGTACGCCACGATATCCATTGCTCATCTGCAATGCGGTGTTGACGCGAAACGTAAGCTTCTGCCCGGCTCCATCAGGCCATAGCTCTGGTACTGATTGTGCTTTCCTCGGGATGGTACATTTATTTCCCGCCAGTGTGCAAGTTGGAAACAGTCGAGCAGTTGGTTGCGGATGATATCCAACAGATGGCGCTAGTGATTGCATTATCGAATGGTAAGCTGTTAGAGGACGCACTACTGCCGGGGTCGAGTGCGTGTATTATTGGCAGTACACAAATTGTTTTTGTGATATAAGGATCGTGGGTTTGAAACTGAAGTAAATGCGAAATGACTCATAATGTTCCCGAAAGGAAAATTAGAGTTTGGACGCTATGACAAACATCGCATGTGTCTGTATATGCTATCGAAACAATTATCCACGAGATGCATTGGTAACCAACCAGCAAACGACTGCTTGTTATATTTCTCAAGGACGAAACGTACAGGTTACTTCCACCGATGTCTGGGACACATTGAGCACAGCGTTTGCAAAGCAATGGATACGAAACGGATTGTGGTGCAACGAACAAGCAAAGCCGAAATTATCCGAACACCTTCCGAATCAAACACCTTCCACCTGCCTCAAACTTCCCCAGCACCGACCAGCCGACTTGCCTGACTGGCTGCCTTCATTTCGCGCGCTCGCTTGCTACCACTGCTCATCCATCTAGCGTATGGTACGCCCGAACGCAGACCGTGACGTCATTGCGCATTGCGACATACAGCATGCGTTTTCCTCCTATCCAGGTTGCGGGTGCGAAGGGCTTTTCAACAGTACGCCCGTCTTTGTTTGGGGTTTTCACGAGGTTTTTCACTCGTTCCCCACACAAACGCACACAAACGCCCCACAGTGTGCTGCAGCTGTGGCACACGCCGCATTAAATTGCGACGCTGTGATGCATAGGGTTGATGCATAACAAGGGGAGGAAAGGAGTAGAAGAAGGGATGGCACGGTTTGTTGAGACACACGAACCAAAATCCTTCACGTTCGGGGCAGATTGCCAAAGTCATCCTGAACAAAGGCTGTAATTAAAGCCCTCCCCCAAGCGGACGCGACTTGTGTCAGTCAAATGTCATAATGTATTGTAAGCGCGAATCAAAACTATTTGTTATGGCTGATGATATTGTTTGAGAAGCGTTTTGAAAGACATGTAATTGGGATTTTCATCACAGTCGATTTTTTGTTTGAAATAATATTTCTACCAACAGGAATGTCAAATTGCTTCCATACGGTGGAGGCGCCTGGTGTTTAACAGTAAATTCGACAATTGACCTTGAACATTATTTAAATGCACTAAAGCTACACCCCCTTCACACGAATACAATGCACGCTGAAAGTTTGCGCAAGGTTGACCTTTGGCAGCGTCACTGAAATGTATCTCGCTTTATATCGCCAATTTACTAAACCGAATCGGTGTGGAAGGACTAAACCTGCGACAATCGCAAATACCCCCGACACGTTTTAATCGGTGGCGCCTCGGCAAAACAGAGCGGTTTTTATTTTTGGTGTTTTCTCCTACGTGGGCCCGTTGTTTTGGCAGCGATCTCGCAACACGGGAGCTGTTACGAACTGACGGGCAACACGATGCAACTCAATTGCAAAACATGCTCATCGTTGCCTCGTCATTTCCACCAGTGGAAAATTGCATCCATTTTGTCAAAAGAAAGAAAAAAAAAACTAATGCATCAAACAACTGCTCGGATGCAGTAGAAAGTACGGTGCTTCTTCCCCGCGGATGGGTGCGCAACAGCCTTGTCAGACCAGACGAACGTGTGACAAATTCCGTTGACGGGGAGCAAATTAGACGGACCAGTCACTCGTATGCGACGGTTCGTACAGCTGCATCATCGTTTTCGTTAGTGGACAAAAAAAAAGAACTGATAAAATAGCTGCATTTTCTGGTGATGTTCGTATGTGTGGATAAAGTTTTCACATGTACTTTTGTTGAAGTTGCTCATATTTCATTTCTCATCCGAATAGTCAGAAGCGAAAAAGTATAAACGATCAATTGATATAAATATTATGACATGACGAATCACTTTGCAATTGAAGCTTTGTATGAATGTTTGTTTTGCGAAATAAAGAAGAAATGTGTGAAGAAAATTTCTTCACAATAACTATACAAACAAACTACACATTTATTTAATAACACACGTACAATGATACTCTCCTCACTAGAACTGTAAGCGATGCAACAATGCAACACGAGATCGTCTTCCAACTTTCGTCACCTTTCATCTCCTTCTCATCACAACTTCCCTTCCCATCCCACATGCCTCCGCCGGATATATTTGATTTGTGCTACCCTCTAGCCACTAGCAAGAAATTGATATATTTAGTAACCGTTAATTTGTCACCATTTGGCTCACCTACCGTTCATGACCGTTTGTGCTCGAGACGACCATTACTTTGACATTGAGCAGGGGTATGAGTATTTTTTTTTATTTATTTTTCGCGTTCACATGAAACATATTTTGACCCGTGCCGCATACGAGTTGGTCATTAAACAGGGTAAAACTCATCATTTGTTAAAAAATTTGCTTGGTGGTAAATGTGTCGTAAAGTGCGACACCTTTCCAAAAACCCTCATTAAAAGAGAATGAGGTAAAATAGACATTGAGTGTGTGTGTGTGAGAGAGAGAGAGAGATAAAAAGAGACAGCGAGAGCGAGTAAATGAAAGCAAAACAGATAGCGATAGAGAAAGGGAGCGGAATGCTTAACAAAGAGGTGATTTGTTCAGGGTCGACAAACTAATATGCTAACTAGAATGTTAAATGTCTTCACGTGCTTTTACATACACTTCTAAGCAATTTCATTTTGTACACACATACAGTACTTGCACTTGCATGGCGGTTTGTGTCGCTAGATATAATTAGACAATTGTGCTTGGGTAGACAGCAAGTATTCTCACCCACTTTGAAATAAAAAAACCTTGCATCGTTATTCTCGTTAAACCACAAACAGTTTCTTTAAAACCATCTAACACGATTGTATGCACTTGAATGAATCTTCTCGCGGAATGAATATCTTATCGCATATATGAATATGTCTGTTGAAGATCTATATATTTTACACGATTTATTCGAATATTCACGAATCTAATAAAATATTCACAACGAATCAATGGCGATGAATCTCTATTATGATTCTTTATGACTCGAAATGACTCTATTATGAATATGAATAATTATGAACGAATTTTTGCAGGAAATGAATCTTGTATTGCTTGTATGAATATAGAAGAATTTAAATAAATCATTTAATCGAGCGAATGCCTCTGAATTTAAACGATGATTTTGTTTATACATTATAATATACCTTGGATGAATCTTTATAGTAAATGAATAATTTGGAATCTCTATCATGAAGATTTATAATGTTTTTGACTTCATAGTTCATTAGTGGGTTTGGGAACAACTCTTATCTACTCTTAAAAACTCTTATCATTCCATCATTCGGTTACAATTCGACCACACCATTGTGTTCACGCGTTCACACTAGGAAGCATAAAACTATACACAACAACAGACAAAAAAACCCTCTAGTCACCGGGAAAAAGTAAGGAGAGTTATAAATAATCGAAAAATACGAGCAAAACCTTAAACTCTTCCCATTCGCTCCCTCTGTTTTGTCATGGCTGAGTGGTTGAGTCGGAAGAAAATGTGCAAAAATCGGAACCACACACTAGCGCTAGCATGCGTTTTTGCTGTGTTTGCTGTGTTTTACTGCTTCACCCACCGCTTCTGTCCAGCCCCGAATGTGCTTCACGAAAACGAGGGAAAAATAATATTCCTTTCCATGGTGCGGCTTATCGGACATTCGTGAATTTTGTTTTTTTGTCTATGTATGAAGTTTTTTTTTTATTTCACTTTTATTTTCTTACAACCGAAACAACGATATTAATTCCCACTGGCCATTTCCGAACTGTCCGATTCTATGTGCCTACGGACTTATAACTAATGCATGCATGTTGTGCCGAACAAAAACGGTCCGGTCATTAAACGGACCGCATCCTTTTTCCGGTGTGGGTGCGCTGTAAAAGATGGCAAGTAAGGAAATCTATTAGCATAAGAAAAACCGGATCACACGCGTGCAGGAATGGGTTTCGGAATGCAGCTGACGATTTTTCCACGCCATTTGTGTTGCAAAATCGTTTTGGGTCGTTATTCCACCCCTCCCCTACTCATCACAAACTCCCTGTCCATTATTCTCATCAAACGTCATGTGTAAACTGTTCGTTTGATGCTATCTTGCGTATCGTTTGCTTACCTACCCTTCCGGGTACCGTGTTCCGTTTCGTTTATTTTGTCTAGGAGAAAGGTTTACAAAACTGAACACATGCAGTATGCCATCGTTATTTTTTCAACTCTTGTCTTGCTGAGGTTTTGTTTTTTTTAGTGGTTGTGGTTTGATCGCCTGTTGAGCTTAGTGTTTTCACTAAATGTTAAATCACTTGGCGAATTTGTAAGGGATACTGACAGTAGTTTTTCCAAACGTGAAAACTCTCACATCTTTTTTTAAGGTATGATCGACTCCAACATCAGCAATCAATGCAATGGCTAGGATAGATCATGGATAATGTTTTGAAAATTTCAGATCAAAAGTTCCATTATTAGGAACAGCTTTCCGCCGAAGACACCACCGTTGAAAATTTTCTAGTTCTCACTGTTGTTTATTAACATAATCTGATAGCAAAATATGCTTTAACTACGAACAATCTTCTAATGAATGATCAATTCTTATTTCGGAGCATTATCTTAAACTTTATCTCATTTGAGGATTTTATGTTGGAACACACGGTAGCGTTCGTACTTTCTTACTTTAGAGAGCCAATGGAAATCTATTGCTGAACATTTTGCATTCATATCTCCAGATAGTTTCAATATCGTTTTTACTCTTTCTTAAGACCGTGCCACCAGTGGGCGATGGTTATCTATTACTCAAATATTTCAGTGTCTGTTGGTGTTGCGGCGCGACGGGTAACATCTCTCCTAGTGGATGAAAGGAAACAAAAAAAAGATAGATGATATCCGTTTTGCACCGAAATTGCGTTTACTTTTCGCAACACTCAACGTATAACGAGCGAAGATTAGCAACCGAAAGCGCTCTAATCTCCGTTTCGAACGCTCAAGATTATCGCTCAATCTGTCCCGATTACTTTGCGCGTTTCACATGGGGCAGTGGATGTTGTTTCTTAATCATCACTCACCACCCTAACTCTGTCCGCTTCCGTCGTCCATTCCGCTCCCTTAAAACCTAACGATAGGCGGTCTTTTCTGCATTTGCCAATCGCTACCCAAGGGCCAATCGCGATTTCAGCATAGTGCGAACGTCTTTCGCAACACAACAGTGCGCTAGCGAGATATCGTTTGGTTTGTCGCGCGGTTGGTTTTGTTAGGTTTTTTTTTATTATATTATTTGCACCACCGGGCGACTCGCGCTTGCTAGGCGAGAATCACAAAAATAAACTTTCCGTAAGCCGTAAGCCCTTTCCCACCCAGGTCCCTGCCCTGTTGTTCGTCCGCTGTTTGGCTTTCTTTTGATTCGAATGTTTCACTTTCCCGGTGGTGTGTGTAGTTTTTGCTTTCGCCATATATTTTTTGTCACCGACATTACATTGCCCCCCATCCACCTTCTCCACCGCGTACCGACAGATGCGCTTTCTCCGATCTGTTTAAAATTTCCCGAACAAATATACATACACATACCCACCTACTCACTCACATACACAAAATAGGGGTTAGGAAATAGGTAGAGAGAGAGAGTCAGTGAGAGAAATCTGTTAACCGATCGTGCATTGTATTGAGATTAAACGGACGTCTTGGCCCCAGACAGGGAGTGAGCTTCCGCCCACGATCACCGACGGCCACTTTCAGTTCATAAAATTGGAGAGTTAATAAATTTATGAAATTCAACCCCGATTGGCCCGTTCGCAGTCGGCATTCGATCGTTCGTGTCGGGCGGTAAGTACTGTCGCTTGGCTGGTAGTGCTCGTTGGCTCGTGACCATAAATTTGACACCCGCGTTGGCCGATTGGAAAGCTGTCGAAGGTTTTATGACGAAATTTTCCGCTCCGAATCCGTAACATGCGGAACGCATATGTTTGGACAAATGGCAAAAAATCCGTGGGAGTTGGTGGAAAATGTTCGAAAATATTATTTTGCGAATGCTCTGTTGCTGTTAGTTTCGATAGTTGCGAGCATTATTTGATATACTGTGTGTTTCCGAACGAAAATCACAGGGGCGACACTTCGTTGAAAGTTGAGAGCGATTTTGCACATCCTAGCGAAGGATTGTGTTTTTTTAGAACTTTGGTCAAAAATATTCTAAATAAAAACATAAATTAACAAACAATAAATGTAAATTTGAAGGAGGTGAATGAAGTTAGTAAGTAAATATAATAATAAATAAGGCAAAACATGCTAAGATTAACCAATACTTCACTACCTAATTCAAGTAAATAATAACTAAACCATAAAATAAACAATTGTTATCACAAAATAAGTTGAAGTTCACTGTTTAAAACGTTTCATTTTGTATTACTACCGTAAAATGTGTTTTCATGATAAAAATTAGAATTAGAAATTTTTCGGTCTCGTTTCAGATTTAAAGGTGTTGATGTGTAAATAATAAATTATTTATTAAATGTTTTTTTCAAAAGTTAGTCGTAGATATCAGACGCGTGGTTTTAATTTTGCCATTTCACGTCGTTTGAATTTTGAAAATGAATTGGTAAATAATCTGGAGTATTTATTCACGGCTCATTTCTCATACGCTGTGCAATAAATCTACACTAATTCCCTAAGCGCCGTTTCCAGTTGCTTTCGTCTTATGGTACCGGTTATCCTTCCTATTTTTCTCAATACGTAATCGTCTCTTTCGCTTACTCTCGTACTACTCTGCCATCTACATTTTGGCATAAAAGGGGTGCATGCATTCAGAAGTTTGACGTTGATGAGAAACATGACAACCACGATTACAAACGCTGTAACTCTGCCTATTACTGAGACGTAAAAGAAAAAAAAACCGTTACACACACGCACTCAAACGTGTCTGTGCTGGGAAAGGAAGTCAGGCGGTAGAATTCGTGGGATAGACCACCGAAACAATCGCTCGACACGTCTGACGGCTGACGAACGTGAACATGAATTGACTTTGATGACCTTCGCCTGATGGGGCGGGCTGGGGATCGTATGGTGCGGGAGCAAAAGAGGTTAACCTGGATCATCGATCATTGAAGCACTGGATGGTGGGTGGGCGGATGGATGCAGGAATGGGGGAGTTGCTTTGTTTTTTTTAGTGCGGTGTTTTGAACGGAAATTACTGGTGGTCGACAAATCGTTACTTAATTCGGTGTTTCATTCCACATAAAGCGGAAATGAACGTGTTCATGTTTAACAGCCCAGTTGGGTTTGGAAGACGGTAGAAAAGAAAATAAATATAAGCGAGAACTGTTCTATTATGTAAAATAAAAACAAATTATATGAGACAGGCTAATAGAAGATTTAGTAAATATCTCTTAGTACACCATTAATTAGCCATTGCTAAAGTGCATTTCAAACTTCACTCGCTATAAATGTATTCACATGTGTTTGTGGACAAATTACTGCAGTAATATTAAGACGTTTGTAGCAAACAATAGTGTCTTCTAACGCCTGCAAGGAAATTCTAAAGAGGCAAGCCAATCTGAAATTGTTTCACACCTCGAATCACACCAACAGCATACAAACAAATAGCAAAAACAAAACCCCACTTTTAGGCCCTTGTACACGGTCCCAACTATCGTTTATGTTGCGCTGAAAGATGAGGTAAGGAGTAGCTGATCGTATGCTGTTTGACAGCCATACCCAAGCCAAACAAATCGTCCAAACGGCGAGCAACCAAACACCGAGAGATGGGGGGGGGGGGGGGGGGGGGAGAGGGGGAAGGGGAGGGGGGGGGAAGAATATAATACTCAAACAGAGGGAAAAAACGCCGCACCAGCTAATCCTCAACCGACACTGGGCGACATTTTCGCGGTCACCGGCTGTGGCTGTATAGCGGCGTTTGAGTGACTATTTTTATCCACCCTGCCGAGGCTATTTATAGTGCTTGGAAGTGACCACACGGATGCGTCCCCAGCTGAGAAGAAGATGGCGGCAGGCATTATCGTGCACGGCGACATCGGGAGCAACGTGGCGCAGGAGAAGGAGGAGCAGGCAGACACGATACTTGATCATCGTTGAGATCGTGCAACGGCGGCGATGCAAAGTGTTGAACCGCGAAGATCAAACTTCTTCGGGGGTTGAAGCACCCGATACGGTCGCCAACCGATCGACATAATCGGTACGCCCGGTACGTGAAACCAGCCGCCGGATTGCCGGGGAGTAGCAACAGAAACGGAAATGTTGCTAAGAGGGTGAAGAGGGGGTGGGGGAAGAAGAAGAAGACCAACACAAAAAAACATCGAAAGCGAGCAACCGTAAAAACGATCGTGAGTGGAACGTCGCGATTCGCCAGATGAGCAGATTTATGGGACGATGGTGAGCATGGTTGGTGATGAACGAAGACGATGACGGCAAAACGATACGGACACTCTATCAGGTGTTTTGCATTTGGGGTGTGCGAATGCTTTAGATGAAGGAGGAAAATAAAAGATTAAAGTGTGTAATAGCAATATAAGCTACCTTTTGAAATTGTAGAAGCGTTATAAAATGGCTTGAGCGCTAAAAAGAAAGTTTACTCTTTATTTACGAACGCAGTTCGTTCGCTCTTTTCAGAGAACCGCAAAAACATGATGATTCTGATCATTATTATTTAATTTGTATTTCTCTAGTATTGTCTATAATTAATTATTTGTAGCAAATTTATTCTTCTGAACTGAAAGAACTTCTCGTTGGAAAAGGTGGATTTATATTTAAACGTTATATATCAAACGAAAAACGGTAGATTACAGAGATGTTTACTTCATTCTTTAAATATCTTTCATAATAATTTAAATATATAGCTGGAGATTTTTCAGAGACAAACAAAACATAATGGATTTATTATTGGATATCTATCTGGAATTGCTTTCCATTCTTTTTTTCCAACCGTTCAGTACAATAGTTGAAACAACGCAAAGTAGGGAAGATTTTAAAAAGAGTATCAATTAAGAAAAAATGATCTACTTAAATACAAAACAAAAACAAATCAGCTCCCCCAATAGAATAAAAAAAAATTAATTACAGAAAAAACAAAACTATAAAAATAAAAGTAAACAAATCTAAATTAAACGAATAAACGAACATATAAAATTTAGTTAAAACCTTTGAAATTGTTTGTAAGAGACTATCAATAAAAAATGGTTCGATACTTCTAGTGACACGTCTAAAAAGTATGTTTAAAACGTTTAAGGAAATTAAAAATATATAGTTACATTAATGAAAATTAACTATAAATAATGTCAAAAAGTGAAACCAACTGACCACGGCTAAGATGCCGCTAGCACTATACAAGATTGACCACACGAGAACCCACTGGCCCCTAATGGACCGGCCGGATCAGGTTTACGATTTTGACCTTCTTCGGTGGTTGCGTGCGTACCGTGTTTTGGATGCATGGTGGGTGTCGGTGAGCAGATAAAAATGCTTCCCCATCTTGAAACCCACTCAGGACAACTCGCGATCTCGCCACACCAAGGCGAGATTACACCGTTTTCGGGATGTATTGGCGTCGGTTACCGATTGCCAATCGCACACACGTGGAGCTACTTACTATTGCTCGCTTTCATTCCAACAGATTACCCCGCTTCCACCACCCCAGTCCCGTTCTCGAGGTTGCCTTGCCGTTCGCATCGGGGGTCTATAATGCGCTCAATTGTTGTGCGATCGTGCGAGAAAGAGCTCTCGCGCTAAGATTAGAGCCGTTATGGGCCGTACGGCAACGTCGATCGCCACCGGCCATGTGTCCATTTGCCACTTGGTGTCCGGCGACGGTCACAAAAGGATGAAGTGGCCGTTGCTGTGCTGAGGATGAGGATGGATATTTGAGCTTCTGTGTGTGGGTTTGGGTATGCTGGTGTGTTCATCTGCGCACCATCTTTCCCACACATTACACACGACATGGTTGATCGCATTTGGGGGTGGTGATTCCAAAGTGAGGAAGGGAGGGGACAATCTGTGCCGGAAGGATACGCGTACAAAAGATAGGAAAGAAAATAGTGAATGGGATGGGATGGGTGGATAGCTGGCAAAGGAATCACTAAAATACATTGCAACAGACCAACGAGCTCAACAATAACACAACAAAAACCTTCTCTCACACACACACACACACACACACACACCCACACATACATACAAGTGGGGTGCGGGAAAGTTTCGGATACAAGCTACTCGATCGTCATCGTTGTCGTCGCGCGTCAACCCGAGCATTTGGCGGCATCGGCAACTTCGGTCCGGGTCGCGCCGCGAGAGATCTGCGTGCAAGATCGCGCTGGCAGCTGGCGACGACGGCCGGGCAGTCAGTGGCCAGTACCAGTGTCGGAGTGTCCGCGAACGCTTTAGCGTTTCCATACCCCGAACGAACGGCGCTGTAAGAGGCTTGGTCTGCCGCTTCCGGTTCGGCGTATCTTTGTGTGTGTGTGTGCGTTTGTGTTTTTTTTCTCTATTCATTTTCTTCCGTTCGGGCGTTATCCGTCGTGTGTTTTTGTCTGTGTATATGTGTTCGGGCGTGTGTGTGCGTGTGCGAAACGCACAATAGTAGTGTGTCCAGTGACTCTTCAATCAACCAGCGAGTACACTCCGCCACCTGACACACGAAGCACTGCAATTCATACTCGACTTTGTATCACAATTCCTAAGAAAAGGCGGAGTTTAAGATTTTCTTGCCGCAAAACAAAGCCCTAATTCGTTCCTATCTCCTCCTGCAGTGAAAGGGATCAACACGTGCCATATTATTGTTTTCATAATCGAAAAAAAAAATTATTCTGGTGATGAGGTTTTAATTAGCTTAGTTAATTTGCTGTCATGAAAAAAAAAACCCTTCTATACTATTAATCCTAAAGAAAAAAAGATCACGTGTACATACGTGATCTACGCGCGCGCGCTTTCGCCAATGTATTTGTATTTAGTGCAATTTTCTTACCCATTCGAACTGCCAACCCCCTTCTTTTCAAGCCCCCAAAAACCACCCTTCCTCCCGCGGTCTCACACTCTCACGCTGCCCAAAAACCCATCCTGTACTACTTTCTTATTTTTAAATCATTTGATACCGAGCTGATTTCGTGTGGGGGAGGAAGGGGGGGGGGGGGGGTAGTGGTTCAGGGTAGGTGGATGCATGGGGAGAGAACGTTGGTTGAGGGTGGGATTTTCGGGTGAGTGGTTGTGAGTATTTCATTTTTTGTTTGTCACACCCAAAACCCTACCCACCTGCAACAACCAACCACAAACAGTGCAATCTCCCTGCCACGCCGACAGGTCTGAAAACCCGACCCGATCGACCCTGTGTATACGCGGCCCGCGGTACGGGTGTCTAATCGTGAAAAATAAATCTTTAAAACCGAGCGTGATGTTACGCCTTGTTTTTTTCTTCTTTGTACATTGTAAACGCAAGGTGAGGTATAGAATAGTGTGGGAAAATTGCAAAATAAAGCAGTAAGAAGAGTAAAGAGTATAATAAAGTAAGAATTAAAACAAAATTTCAATAGTCTAGTGACATCAAACACACATTCTCACATTAAATTTTGGGTGTTATCGTTGTTACTTTGTGGGAATGAAAAGAGAAAAGTGGGCAAGGGAGGGAAAGGGGGTGTTTGAGAATATGAGTGGAGGGTATATTTTTCTTGCATACTTTCATTTCTCCCCTCTCCCTCCTCCACCTCTTATTGCGCCTCTTCGAGCTAACTTTTTTGCACTTTGTATCGTAACTTCCCGTAGGTCAAGTGAATGAAGGGAGGTGGGGTGGGGGAGCTAGAGGGGGAGGCGATGTATTTTTTTCTAAAGGGTGAAAAAATGTTTCTGGGGTGGTTAGAATGGGAATTATTTTTATGAGAAATTTTACGCTTCCACTGTTTCCTGTGTGGATATGCGCCATTACGATGCTACGCGGCCAGGGAAAGTGTTCTGTACGGCTACAGCTGCAAGTGAGTTTGTTCTTGTTGAGAATAAGCAATCGAGAAAACCATCTATCCACCAAAAACGTACCGCACGCATCCACAAAAACGTGGCCCATCGTCCAAATCTGTGCACAATCTAATCCGATCCCGCAACGATCGCACCGCTTGCGTAACGTGCGTGAGCGTTTTGTTGAGGGGTAACACCGGTCGGTATATGTGCAGGAGAAATCGGCTCTAAGCAAAAAAAGGAGTTTTTCTCACCAGGAGCCAGCTAGAAGTATTCAAGCTCGAAGGTTGCGTATATAAGAGACGATAGCCTGCGTCATCCTTACCCACATCCGTCAACGAGATTGAATATTTTTCCCAGTTTTTGGTGCTATTTTTTCAAATGTAAAAGAAACATCACGCACACCTATACAAACAAACAATTTGTTTCAACTGTCTTGTATTCTTAGTGTTCTGGGTGTTTTTAATGGCTGCAAGTTTCAAAGTTGAGGCAGTAACATCGTTTTGTTGGCTGAATGGCAAAGTGTATTAATCTTTTCGCTGGGGAGGAATAAATTCGGACGGGTTTCATTGAAAACATGCGTTAAATTTATGCAATCCGCCATATTGCTGCTGCTTATATTAATGGTTTATATTTTTTTAAAGATTCAAATGTATGGTTCCTTCCCAACTGTGCGTGCGCGATCGATGTGAGTGAAGTGGTTCGATTTGTTTTCTTCTACCCTAACGAATCGAAAGGGCGCACTTTAAAAAAAAAGTAAAAGTTCAAGTGAAAGTAAGCTAAAGCGCAATGATAGTTAAATAATGCAAGTGTATTTTTTTCTTAATGAAAAAACGAAAAAATTTTATAAAATAAAAGTGGAAAAATGAATAACAAATAAGCGAGGAGAGAAGGAGAGTAAACAGCAAGCGATACATGTGTAGTGTAGAACAAATCACCCCGTAGTGGTAGAAAAAGTTGTAAGTGCGAAAGCATTTTCTTTCACCAAGTTTGCCATTCTCAATCAACCAGCTGCAAAAGGATGCGTACGGCAGCATTTTAAACAGTGGAAATAGATCGTTGTAGATAGGGTGTTCGATTAGGGGTGCTTTTGCTAGCAGCTTTACCACTGTCCGCTGTTTAAAGGTTATTTTTCTGTGTGTGCGTATGCTTCCGAGTGTGTATATATATATATATATATATATGAGTATATATGAGTGTGAGAAATACTTATTTCCCTTGGTGCGTTTCTTATTTGCGGGTGTGTTTTGTGTACCCAGTGATCAGGTGTGAGTGGAAAAGAGAGTGAAGAAAAGAAATTAGTGTGCCTGCTAAGCTTCGGTAGAAAAATGCGGTAGTGTGTTCTCAACAAAACATCCTTCGATAGCCGGAACAAAAGCGACAACAACCACGCCAATCAAAGACCGATCGAGGCATCCATCAACAATCTATCGTTGGGGAAAGAGAGAGAGAAGGAGAGAGAGAGAGAGAGAGAGAGAGAGAGTAAGAGAACGCACCGAAAAAAGGCACACCTCAAAAGTACCCGTTGCACTTTGGTTGGAGGTTGTTTCCTGTTACGAAATGATGCGCGACACCTGCTAGCTGAGCAGCAGGCCAGCCAGTACCCGCGAGCCTAGCCGAGGCCACCATACACCGGTGACGAAGCCACCCTTCTACCGACCCGGTGCCGCCTGCGGTACCGTCGATGGATTATTTCAATGGCTTACATTTCAGCGCAGGGTGTCATCTCGTCGGCGTTAAGGTGAGCAACATTCGTACGTACATCGTGACCATGAAGGCTGCATGCTGCGCTTACCATATCGCACCTCCACACAGCTCATTTCGCACTGCTCAAACATCAGCCATCATCAGCATTTGCTAACGAATACGACACCGTTTCGGAAACTGCCTCGGAAGAGGACTAGCGCTAGTAAAAATGAGTGCTTGTGCTTATCGAACCTTTTGGAAGTGTCATTTAAATGTATATTCTATGAAGGCTTTAAGAATAAAGTTTTAAAGAATATATGGAGATTCGAGAATTCGAGGAGAGATGGACATTTTCAGTTCAACAGAGGAGAATAATTTGTTCTTCGGGATTTGATCCTCCGGAAGCACTGTTAGTCTGTTAGGCACAGACTTCTAGCTAAAATATAGACAATAATTCTAATGTATATCTCGATGATAGAAAGGGCCTGCCAGAATTCTAGTAGTAGACAGTCTTTCGGTTTTCTGTCACGTATCACGCTATCGTATCTCATAACACTCGTTTTTCAAGGCACTCATATATCCAGGTACCAATGTATTATGTGGCGCCAAACGAAAAACTCAAAGTTGTTGGACTTTGGTTATAGTACCCTTACAGTGTGGATACTCTTTGTAAACGTATAAAAGGACGTTAAAACATAAAACTGCGTGAAATAATGTTTTTTCTCTTGCAGATTCTTCAGAGATTCGTTGTATGAATTTTTGTTGTAACCATGCGGGGCAACTCATTCCGATCAAAGATTAATCCAACACTCTGTAAACGGTAGCATTACATTACGCAGCGACTTTAGTAACGCTTCCAGCCATGGTGGCCGACGGTATCAACCTTCTTCGCCCACGCGCAGGGTGAACAAGCGGTGTGAACAATTTGCAAGACTTTTCACGACTTTTCAACATATTAGCCGAGCGGAAAAATGAGATTTATTGTCCACTTTTCCACATCTTTCTGTCGGATTTAATTTTTCCGCACTTTCTATCACCGGTCCGCTGGGTGCTGAATCCTTTGCTCAAAGCGCTTAGTTCGCCCGTGTGTGTGTGAGAGAGGGGAGTGTGGAAGGTTGAAGCGACTCATAAAAAATGATGTAAAACAAAATAAAACCGCGGCTTGCGTCTGGTGTTCCGTACGGTGGTGCATTAGGTGCGAAACAGATGGAAACGATGGGTTTGAGGGAGCATAAAATTAAACGCGCAATACATCGTGTGCAGTAAAAACTGTGCCGCAACTCGCTTTGAAACGGGCAGGCTACATATTTACGTGGAGAGATAGAGTGCGCAGTGTGTGTGAGCGGTAGAGCGAAAGAGATAGAAAAAGAAAACGTCACGAGAGGGCTCATTAATAATAATTCGTCGCTAAGCGGAATTATGAAATGGTGCTGCGGGTGTGTGCGTCTGTTTTTTTTATGTATACGCTTTTTGTTACTCTTCCCGCTTTCCGTGTCCCTATACAGCTCGCCCCCCTCTAGTACTTACTCCCTACCCCCATAACCCCCGACCGAGGGGGTGGTTTGGTTGTACCGCGCGACACATTGGGTGTAAACTATGGAATTTAATAGTCATCCGGGCGGTGAGCCCCATCATACACCGGCACACGGTCTGACATATCGATTTATGGGTTTGTCATTTTAATTCAAAACAGAACCGACTCGGCAGCGAGTCAAATCTTGCGCGTGGAATATAAAACCGCGGTGGCGCACTTACAGCGTGACATTACAACACCTGCCCGCAGCCCGTCATGTGTGCGCCCGGTCGAGCCAAAGGAAGCAGCACGCAACACGCCAGTGGCCCCCGGGTGGTAAGAAGAGGCGGGGACGGGAGGGTACGGAGAAGGCACCGAACGGGGGTGAATCCAAGAAGGACAGCCCTTTCGCAACTTGGGACCTCGGATTCGGCCCCAATATTTGTGCTGACCTTTCTCTCGGGCGGGTCTAGAAAAGAAAGTGACGAACGCGTGCGCTCAAAATAACAAAAACCTTCACCGGGGGGGGGGGGGGGGGGGGGGGGGGTTTCTTGCTTGGTGTATTTCTGCGTGCGACCAGATTGTGCGGATGAGATGAGACAGATTTACGTGCGAATAATATTATGTGCAAACTTTGAATTCACAAATGGAAGGTCTGATTTGGGTGGTTCTTTCATAACGATACATCGATGGACAACAATACGTTTCATTCGCTCACGTATTTATTTTTGTGATTAAGTTATGTAATGTTCTGCTACGTACCAACCAATAATTAGCTACGTACTTTGTGTTGGTTGACTCTATAAAATTTAGCTGTTTGTTTTTAATTTCACATGAATCGAGTTGTATTCCGTCAAGTTTTTATTTTCTTCAAGAGAGGAAGCATAGCATCATAGCAATAAATGGTACAATATGTTTGCCGAATGAGCAGATCGCTCGTCAAATTATATATTTTTTAGCAAATTTTGACAGTTTAGACAGACCTTTCTTGTTCAGGAATATGAACCTTATGCTTGATGATAAAGAGCAGCAGCCCCGAAAGCTGTACTAAGACCGCCAAGACGTAAGTCATTCTATTTATGATGAGACACTAAGGGTTCGGCATCATCTGGGTGTATAGTTTCCGAACCAATGCTGCCGGACCCTTGCTCTTGTCTTTTCCATAGCTGCCGCTCGTTACGATTTGGAGCCTTTTGCACGTTGTATGTACGCAGTTCAAGGCCCAGTGATTGGATCTCGAAATGAAAGATTTGGACAGATGAAAATATTTGGCTAAATCCCTCGGATGTCATTTCCTATAAATAAAATTTACATAAAAGAGAAGAATTGCTCAGAACTATCATCTTTTCATATAGCCACATATCTGATTATAATAAAATCCCTCGTCGCTTAAGAATTCTAACAACTACATTTAGAAAAAAATAAGATACGTTGAATGGCTTATAGGCTTGGTTGTAAAACTTCAGTTTGTCGCGTTAAGCAGTCATTAAGGGGCTGGGGCTACTGTTGGTGGAGCTACGTTTGATTGAAGCTTACCGTAATCGTACACATAAAGTGCTTTATGGATTGCTTAGACCACCATCGCCACGTGCCCGTATCGCGCCACTGTCAGCCAAAAACCCGTTTAGTGCAAAGCGTGTAGGCCCCGTAAAGGATGTGCGGTACTCACAGTTGCACGCGGACATTCCATTCAGGAACGATAATTTATGTCGACTGTCGGACCATCCGGACCGCACGGACACGCAAACTTCACGGTAGTGGCGGGTACGGGACCGCACACACACAATGCTCACGCTAAAGCAAACCGTGTGTGGTCGGATGGCCAAACATAACGCGAGAACGCAGTGGCAGTCGGTACATTTCGGTTGGGGCCACCTGGCGCCAACGATTTCGTAGCACGATGAACTGCGATGACCGGAGCCGGGGCATTGTTTCGCGCAGAACAAAAATGGGGAAAAGCAACAACAAGAAATAAATAAAAGCACTAGTCGAAGGCGGGAAATCCCTTTCGACGGTGAAGTGCTCGTACGCACGCGATCAGCTCGCCGTGTTGTAAATTGGACGCAAGGAAGGTCGGAATTACCGCGGAACTACGGTTCCGCCGAGACGGAATCATTTGGCTAGGAGGGTTTGCCACTGCCCCGCTCTTCTCCTCGCCCGCCCCATTGGCGGCGCCCAATGATTCTTAAACACTGGGGAATGTCATGAGGGACATGAATGGTAGAAACAGCGAATTAGATCAGACCTCGAGCATCAAGGCCGCCGGTCTAGTTGCAATTGTGTGAACGTGAGTGTAAGTGTAACGCTATAGTAAAAGAGAACTTCACGAGCAGGCAGCCCATACCGAGCGGAAAAAACGATCTGAAAGGAAACGGTAACACCAACACCGGGTCTTGGTGAATATTAGCATAATGGGCAACACGGATGCGGATCACGCGAACGCGAATGATTCATGTAGCCAAAAACGGAACCACCACTACACACATACAAACTTCCCTTTCTCCACCTCCACCCATCCAACAAACCCCTCAAAACAAAAAGCTACTCCGAAAAGCTTGCCCTTGAAGCTTCATCTGCGTCCGGACAGCCGGATGGTGAAAGAATCGTCCGATAACTTGAAAACCCAGCAGATTGTGGATCCCCGATATGAGGGAAATCTAACGCAAATGTGCTCAAAAGTGTTGGTGCCTGGGAAGGAACAATGCTTGCAACAAATCAACCTAGACCTCCTCGGTTGGTGCTATCATATTACCATTGGCGGGAGCTCCACGTAAGGAAGGAACTTAAAGGTTCTTGCATTTGTTTTATTTTTGTTGTTGTCACAAAGAACGAAACCTATAGCCTTAGAGTGATCAACAAAAAGTTTCAAAAAACCAAGAAACAGTCAACACTGGTTTGTATGTGTACGTGAACTTTCGTTGAGGGTGGATGAAGCAACAACAACAATAAAAAATGGTGTAGTGCTTTAGGCTGGGCATCGCAATCGACCGAAACCGTTGCGGTTTTGGCTTTTCATCGGTCTGTCTCGACGTTTTGGGGATGGCGCGAATACCACAATGGAGCAGGGGGACGGATCTTTGGGAGTCGAAAGAGTTCACTCTACACCCCTAGTACACCCCCGTGTGTGTGTGTGTGGGTGATGTGCGGGAACAGTGTTCGGTCGGTGGTATAGTGCGCCTGCAAGTCGATACTTGATACACGACCGTTTCGGTTTCTGCTCGTGCTCCTATCGCACACACTCACTCTCTCCCTCGCACACACATACTTACATGTGCAAGTTTCCACATTGCTCTCACTCTCACGCTCTCGTAGCATATATAAGGGGGTGGGTGCAAAAATTACACGTGCGTCCTGCATACACCACATCTGTACGGCTGTGACTGTGTGTATGTGTTCACCATTTTGACGGGGTCCTGCGTTGAGCAGGACGACGTTCTGCTCGCAAGTCAACAGCGTCCATCAGAACAACGCTGCTGTCGGTGAGCATCGAGTCCACAATAGCTAAAGCGGCACCCCTATAGGTCCACAATCCAGGGTGCTCCAACTTCATTTCTATGTGTGTTTGTAGCGTGTGTGTGTGCATGTGGTTGTGTACTTGTAACGAAGTAGGTAGTAGGGTGGTGGAATGGGGGTGGTTGATGTGGGAGTTATTGGGGGTAGATGTAATGTTACGGAGAGACCGATCGGTTCCGCTTCGCCCTGCTCGCGTCAGCTGGTGCGTACGTCCGCACCAATCATTCCACATCGTGCCCTGCCTTTAATTTTTGCTTTTCTCAACGCGAATGGGGCCTGTGTTTTGTGGGAGAGCAAAACCAAAGTCCAAAAGCAGCAAATAAGGATATTCGTGACTGGGCGGGAGTCCGTACGGGTCTCGAAGTGCAGTCGGTTAGCGACCGGTAGCGGAAAGGACACTCGCAAATCGACTTCACGGGCTTCCGCAACAAGCAGTGCGAGCCACCCGGTGACTGTCGGTTCAATGTGCACCGGAGGTGGTACGGTTTGTTCATCTCGCATTGTGTGAATTTACGTTTGAGGTCCTTCAGGTGTGTGTGTTTGTTGTTGATGGAATAGTGTAGGGGGACTGATTATGAACTGCTATCAGTAGAGCCAGTGCCTTCGATCAACTGAACGGGCACCGTTGAACGGAACCACATAACTTCAGCGTACACAGACATAATGCTGCAGGAAGTCTGACGAGTTCGTTCTAGGCAGCATCATTACAGTCACGAACTAAACCGTTCCAACAATCAATTACCCAAAAAGAATGTTCAAATACTCAACATCTGTCTATAAGAATAATTGAATTGATTGTGAATCCTTGAACCATTCAAGTATACGTCAGATCGGATCATCCAGCACGTGTGTTCTGCTTAACAGCGAATTCAAGATGTTGTGTACATAATTGTGAACATTAGTGTTTGTAGGCGTGTGCATGTTTGTGTGGATGTACAGTTGTTGAGCGTATATTGTTGTTCCTGCAGTGGTTTGATTTGATTTACATTCCCGTTTGCCGGGAGGAAGAATTCGTTCATTATGTTGAAGCTTGTCGTTTTATTTATTGTACCTTTTGTTGGTGTAGGTTTTTGGTTGTGCTTTGCAGAAAGTATTCCTTTTTATACGTTGTTTGTTTTATAATTGTTTTAACTACTAACGTTGCTAGGCAAAGCGACGGGAAAGGGTTTTTCAAGTTTCTGGGAGAGCGCACCATTCAAACAGCGTTCGGAGATCAGATTAATCAGGTGTACTGCATTTGTGTTGGTGCCGTCCTGTGTGTGTATGTATGGGAGAGAATTTAAAACACAGCCAAATTTATACAGACCGACTTATGCAGAATCAGTTAACTTTACGGGCCGGAGAGAAAGTAAGAGCAAAAAAAAGCACTGGTACTGAGTACAGGGACTTCTGTTTTTTCTGTCTGTTGGACACAAGCTCTTCCATTTCCAGAGAACATTGGCTCTCGTGTAGGTGAGACAAGCAAGCAATGGAGCATATGTATATACGTTTATGTATTCGTGCGAATGATCAAAATGAGAGAGAAAAAATCAATGCGAAAAAGAGATAGAAAGCCAATAAAAGTCCTCGCAGCCGCAGCTTGTTAAAGCGCGGCATTGATCTCTCGGTGGTGGAGAGACCGCGTCACTTATTAGCCGACGCGTGTTATCCTTTTCTGGTGTTGTTGCTTCCTTTTCAATGTTTTTTTTAGGAAAAGAAGCTGGCGGTATAAAGAAGTACCAATCGTTTCTTTTGTTTTGTCCGTAGCTTAGGTTGTTATCAAGGTTGAACATGTAGTTGGGGGATAAAATAATACAACAGACATGCATAAAATGCTGCAACAGTGAAAAATGGCTGGAAGAAAATGTAACGCATTTTGTATCAACGCAACGAGAGCAGCGGGGACATTTATTTCTAGAGTACACATTTTTGTGGTTGATACATCAAAAGTGCTTGACGGTGTCTATAAGATATTGTGCAGCTGTTTTATATAATTTTAATTAATTATAAATTCAATTAATTTATTTATTATTGAATTGGATTTGTGTCTTTCTGTTCATCTCCTTTTTATTTGTTATTCTATTTACGTATTAATGAATACATCTATTTATTTCCTTATTTTCAACTTTGAGCTTTTTCATAAATTGATTGCTCTGTTTATCATTTTCTTCAGCAAAAATGTTTTGTTAGCGTTCAGTAGAAAGAATTTCATTTACTTACTCTCTGTTTGCTCATGTGGGTCACCTTAATGTGGGTATTTTTATATGTTTTAGCTGGGTCCGTCTGTTAACATATATTGGGTAATTTTATTTACGTTAGTATACCGTTTTGCCATACCGAAGTACACCTTCGTTTGTCGTGTTGCTTAGCCTTTACTTAGAAGGTAAAAAATAGTCTACGAATCGAATTAGCCGGTGCGTCTTTCACAAGCATATCTTACGTAAAATGTGTGTTATCCTTTTTCTAAAGCCAATCTTAGCGGTGACCTTCGCCATGAGCCGGCATTCCACAGAACGGTAGGCGGACACGCTCACGAGATTCACGTACGAAAAAATCTGCAGTCTATACGCTCGTCCTTACTCGCCCAGTCAGTTGTAGGCGAAAGAGAGAACGAGAGCGCCTTTCTCTCTCTCTCTCTCTCTCTCTCTCTTTCGCACTTCGCCCTCCCGTTTGCTGACTGCTTCGAATTTCGTACCGTTAAACACCTTTTTTAGCAACACGTTGCCCAAAACCCGTCGTCGTGTGGTGAAAGCGCTCGAAAGGTTCGAGTCCTTGGTCCTCGAATGCCTTGTACCAACCTGAGCTGGCAATCGCGCGCACGCACACATTCATGCCTCATGCCGGGTAGAGCTGCGGAGACGAACGAATAAAACAGCTCTCAAAGGCTCTAGGTAGAAAGAGGAACAACACAAAAAGGAGAAGAAGGTGGGAAGGGGTACCGGTAGGCAAACAAGGCTAATAAGAACGATTCTTACTGCAACGAACGGTGCCCGATCGCGACTGACTTTGTTCATTAGTGTTGTGGTTCGGTGAGCTTCTTCATTAACTGTTCCCACTGCTTTCATTCTTTTTTCAAATTTGTAAAGGAACAGTTTGAACAGGTGCAATATAGGCTGGAAATCCTATCTGGTCCTTCCCTTGGTGAAATTTATTCCAAGCGGATTTTTTTCTTATGTCGAATGACTTATTAGTTTTTTTTCTTATTCAAAGATTGCTTTATAACGTGATTGCTGTCTGTAATGAAAAAGACATATGAAGAAAAAAATAACTGCTACGAAAAAATAATTATGGTTAAATCTAATTACAGTCACCATTTCATACGACCAAAGATAGCAAAAGCGAATCAAATACACTCAATTTTGCCAGCACTAAGAACAGATATGTTCTGCTAAAAATGGAGCCTTAAATGTGTTTTCTTTAGACCATATTGCATTACAAAAAATAAAATAAGACTATAAAATCCTTTGCCAACAAATGATCCACTCTACGGTCTCGGGTGTGGTACACATTTGTCACACTCGTAAATGAAGAAAAAATAGGTTCAAATCGTATTCCTTCTCACTATCCCATCGGTAAAGTGGTTTTAAGGTGTTGACAAGTGGCTCCTGGCATTGATTTAAAACTCGTTCACCGGGACAATAACGATTTCCGAAACGAAAGTGTACCCCTTGAGCGGAGTGGGAGAGGGACGATGAGTGGATAAAGTGAGGGGGCGGGGGCGCAATATAGAGGGTGGGATCAAATGGACACTTTTTCCACTAAATAAATCAGCTCCATGGCCAATTTTCCGAACCACCGTTTTTGTACCGAAATTGGCATTTTTGACCGTGGGCCAAACCGATTTGCTGAAGAAGAAAATTTAAAATACGAAAACGAGGATGCATAAAATCTGTTGACAATACATACACACGGGAATTTTGTGGTGTGGTTGGAGTGTTGTAGGTAATTAGGATTGTTTCAATGGAGCGCCGGATTTTGGAGAGATTGTCGAAACGAGCCCCTTTTTGTGTTCTTTTCGTTTTTGGTTGGTTGCCTAGCCATTACGCCCTCGTTTCACTGTTTCTCACTATCTCATTTTTTCTCTGTCACGCGCGCATTTTGTTCTACCCTATTCTACACTGTTCGTTTCGTTGTTCTGATGCAGTCGGGACAAGTCAGGACAAAATCTGACCACTCCAGTCACACCGATTGTCGACGGGGTTTGTGCGGTTTGGTTGATTTTTTCTCCAGCACTCCTTTCGCTTGGGTTTGTCGTGCTCTATAATGTGTGTGTGTGTGAGAGAGAGGGTGCTTGTGCGTGTTTAGGAACAAATAGTCGTACTAGAACTGGACAGACTGGACCACTAGACTTGGGGCATAAAACATTTCCTTTTTTTGTTGTTGTATGAATACGAAAGGCCGAAAACAAAAAGGGGGAAAACAAAGAAAAATGCTCCATAGGATTTGCATGTGCACGGTGTGGATTGGTATATGTGTGTGTGAGTGTGCAGTTAGCGAAACGGCGCGCCTCTGACCGTCGGGACACTAACTGGCAAGCCCGTCTGCAAATCAGACGTTGAGTCCGAGTGAAATAAGACCACCGGTTAGACAGCTTATTTCTTTTGGGCTCGACTAAAAAGGGGCATTTTTTAAACGAGAAGAAAGTACCTTAATCGTGTTTAGGCTTTTAATAAATTAAGCTCACTGAGTGGAATTATTTTAAATAGTTGCTTTACTAATTCCAGCTGTAGTTTTATTCCCGGAAATGTAAAAAAAACGAATGTGTTCGCTTAGTTTTTAAGTTACACAATAGAATACTATTTACTGTTTTGTTAAGCTACAAAACAAAACACCGTGTGTTAATCTACCTGCCAGTGCTTAAAATAAATGGTTATAAATAATTTGAGTAAAACGGAACAGTTGAATTGAAAAAAAGATTAAACACTAACAAGTGGTACACATTAAGTGCAAAGTGTTTTTGATACATGTGTGAGTGTGTGTGTTTTTGAGTGAATGTAATAAAGAAAAGTGAAAAAATAATCGTTTGTTGCTTTAACGGTACATAAATCATACAAACATAACGATAAGATAAGAGTGCTGGTAAAGTGAAAGCAATTAATAACACGATCAAACGAAAGCATCGAATAAACGCCTGTAGGTAGACAATCGGACGTACAAGCAAGCGTTTTGTTGAGCGGCAATGGGTGCTGCCAGTACCGGGGCAGAATCGCTGGAGTGCTGCAATACCGCACCCCCCACCGGTGCTCCACCCAGCACCGGTGCCGCTCTCGCACCGCCGCTTCCACAGCAGCAAACGAATCGAACCGCCACCGTACAGCAGCCGACAACGGTTGCAGTACCGCCGCACCGGAACGGTACCACTATGCCAACGACCGTTCTCGGTACACCGCCCACAACGCAATCACCGTCCACCGGCACACTTCCCCCCGTCGCTTATCTGCAGGCACAGCACCACTACGCCCACGGCAAGGACGAGCGCAAGAAGCAGGAGCACCGTTCGCAGCTTGACATCGAGAACAACAACAGTCAGCAGATGCATCAGCAGCAACAGCATCATCAACAACCGCCCGCAACCATGCTACCGATGCAGCAAAATGGTGGCGGACATCATCTGTACGTCAACCCGGTGCAGGCAAATGGGCTCAACTTTGAGCTGTACCTGCAGCAAGCGTACCTAGACGAGCACGAGTACTTTAATCAACTCAACAATAACAACAACAACAACAGCAATGGCAACAACATTCACACGAAGCTGGCACCGCTTGCCACCGCTGGTACCGTGTCGCTCTACTCCGAGTACACCGTCGACACGCCACACACGATCGACGACTCGAACCTGTCCGGTTCCTGCCAGTGTTTCTTCGCCCGATACTGTAAAACCCGACGCCGTTCGTCGTCCACCTCAACCGCCACTTGCTGTCACGGTGGTGGTGGGACCAGTGCAACAGACACGAACAAAGGTACGAAGGCAACCGGCAAGGCGAAGCGTGGTCTACCAACGGTGAAGGAGCAGGAACAACCGAAACCAAAGCCGCACCCTACCGGCCCGACCGGTGGTGGTGGAGGGGGTGGTGGCGGTGCCGCGGCTAGGAATCGAGGTGCGGCTGGGCGGGGTGCTGGCGCCACCGATACGGATCCGTTAATGAGACGGCCCCGCCGGAAGAAGGACTCGAGCGAGCAGGACCTCGCGGCGAAGGCGCAACAACAGCAGAACCAACAGCAACCGGCCGCCAGCAATGGGGATGCGGCGCGACACCAGCAACATCAATCGAAGTAACTATTCCTACTTCCCGCTCCGCTCTCCCCTTCTGCACCACGGAGCCCCTCTTCTTCCCCCACTCAATCGTCCCTAATTTCCCACTCTTTTGAAAAGTGCGATTGTTTTATCTATTCTTGGTTGGCATTTGGTTCGCCTTGTTACTGCTACAACTTACTGTAAAAAAGTCCCCTTCACCATCACACGCACTCGGAGCGTATGCTTCCGTTTGGAGCTTCAGTTGTAGGGATGTAGATTTGGAAAACACTTGCCGAAGATTCGCACATTGCTGATTCTGCCAAATTGCCGACACCCGTACTTAATGTTACCGGCTGCAAGGACTCCCAGGTCATTGTGTTTTGCTTTGTCTTGGTTATGTTTTTGTGTTGTCGCACACATCCCAAACTTCCACTCCATTTCCACTCCACCGTATCAAGGTATACAACATAGCCACACACCCATGCACTCACACACAGATACATATTGAAATCTACACGCCCTACCCCTTCTTTGCCTCTTGATTACGTTGTATGCGCGATGGATTATGCTGTACCTGTGTGCTACCCTACCGTGCCTGTGTATTATGTCTATAATAGTATGTCTATTGGCTTTTGCCTTACTGTTAACACGCATACAATACCACTCACACGTTCTTGCTTACCTTATTCCTTATTCGCTCCAGCAGTTCCACATGGCATACACCAGCAAAAGAAAATGGCACATATATTCACGTAAGGCAAATTTTATAATCTACGCTACGGACAATAGGGCAGATCAGTCAAACCCCCCCGGGTTGGATCAGGATAAGGGGTTAATGTGTAGCGTAACATGCTGTTGCAGGGTTTTCCGATGTGCTACCATGTGCTGCAAATGTATTAGTCCTGTTTGCATTGTGTCAATGACACCGAGCAGTCAATTGCCACATTTATTTAGAAAGTGTGATGTGCGTTTTTAGCATCTTGTAAAACCCTGCACATACGTAGTAAAATATGGCCGTCGAACATGCAAACAAGTGTTCGTGTGTTGCATGTCGCATTGCTTAATATTATTAATTATCTCATTACCTTGTGATCATGACCAAGACTGATTAATATTGTTACCAACACGTATACATAATCCACTTACACATACTGACATCAGTGTATAAGTGTGCGTGCTCCAAAAATGTTGAGACTTCATTACTGGAAGCACTACCACAAGGGAGTGTATCGTGAAGTTCACTCGGACAAAAAAAAATGTATCCATTAACCCTGTTTCTCATCGCTATTTTGTAAAACCACATACTAATCACTTCCGCATACGTGAACCCCTGTAAAATGAGAACCCCGACGGTAAAGGAAGTGAATTTTTCACTCCGGCAAAAACGGAGCTCATTTACATGTGTTTTTAGCTGGGCTATGATTTTATCCTACATCCTGCTGGGGTTGATATCGCGTGTCTGGGAAAGCTAGTTCACCAACCGACGACAACGTCGAAACCCCTGCTAGGATAATTACTACGAGCAATAATAAAGGGTGTAGATTTTTTTTCAAAAGGATTTGCATGCATTTAAAGCTTCCTGAGGTGATTGTTTAAAATCACATGACCAATGCGGCAGGTGTGTTTGTTTCACCTGAAGTCACCATCGCTTTGTGTTGAAAACTATCGATAGGGTCATACGATCGGTGAATGATAATCTATGTTATTGAAGCTCATAATTTTACATTTTGTCTAAGTAACACAAGACTTTATGTAAAACAAGATTCTACTTTGTTTAATTTATGTAGCCTAAAGCAAGTGTTCAAGTATGTACCCTGCTGCAAAATAACAGTTAACTTACATTATTGTCTACTTTATTTTTTTATTAAGCTGTTACGTAACAAACTGGTAGTTTTAAGAAACCGATTTGTTTCGAAAATGTCCAAAATTTAATTTTCTTTCCCATAAGCAAAAAAAAAAAAAATCGATGAAACCCAATTCCCAGTATGTTATTCATAAGATTCCATGTCAGAGTATAAATTCCTACTTCACAAGCTGTGCATCGTGCCGTGAAATTGATCGGTGCATCCATTTTGCCTTGTTTTTTTTCGATTTAATCCTGTCGAGAGAACAAAGACTCTGCTCGTCCCTTAAGATGACCCAGATAGAGCGGGTTCTATTCTGGGATGGAATAAATGCATTCAATCAACATTTTAATAAAGCCTTTTTGTGTGTTGTTGAGCTATGCTGGATCGAAGATACTTTAAGTGGAGCGTATTCGAAGCTACAGTAGTTAAAGATTGGATTTTTTAAATCTAGTTCGGAAATCTTAAACCTTTTTTTACTAAAAGTAAAGTATAATTAGAAAGCATACTTTATGTTCTATACTTTATTAAAGTTACACAACAATAAATCAACTCTTTAAGAACACCATTGTACAGTACATGTATCTTGTTCCGCTTGCTGGTCGACCGTCTGTGAGTGGCATTTTCCTACTAATAGGTACAGCATATTCCACCGTCCAGGGCGGTTTTGGCAAAGCAATTTCCACCCTGCAGTATCTCTTAACTCCCGATTTTCCCATTCCTTCAATCTTCATCCCCTCCGGTCTCTTTACTTAGGCATAACAAAACTCACTTAATTATGAGGCATAAAAGTATCTCCCATTAAATACCGCTTCCCACCCACCGCTGATTTTCCATTCTGCCCTCTTTCCCTTCCTTCCCGAACAAACCGGCTTTTGGACCTCTACTTTCTGCCAGCCGTTTGCATCGCCTTGTGTCTGAGCATATCTCTTTCGCACACATCGTTGTAAATGTCCCTGTGTGTCTGTACGTTTGTGCGCTGCTGCTTGTTTATGTGAGGTGCCTCTAATTATTTTTCTTTTCGTTCTCCGTACAGGTTCGTTTGCGCGCGCGACAGCTTATGTGGCGCATGTAAAAGTGAAAGTCATTACCTAACTAAGCTGCCAAAGCTAGTAACTTTGCGATAGAAGAATAAAATGAAGCGAAAAGGAAAAATCCAACTACCTAGTACTAACGCGTACTCGAACGCATGAAAACCGAAAGATCGGGATGATGAAAACGCGTCTAATTTTGTATGAGTGTATGTAAGGTTTTATTTTTCTTATTATGCTTTGAGTTGGGCAAAACACTGGGAACTATGGGAAACGAGGAAATAGGGGTGAGCAGAGAGTTAGAGGTAGAGAAAGAGAGTGAGATGAAGGGCCAGCAATGGTCGTGCGGGAGCCGAAGATAGAGCGCGATAAACACGCACCGTTGGCACCACCGTTGAGCGTCTGTTTGCTGTCTGTGCTTGACTCGATCTGTTGCGATGCTGGGCTTGTTACTTTTTCGGTTGGTATGGTGGTATGATTTTTGTGCTTTCCGTCCATTTTGCAAAACAACAGCGTCCACGATGACGTACCGTGAGGGCCGAGAAGCAATAAACAGAACAGGCGTAAGGACTGATGCAGGTGTTACTGTACAGGTCGCGCTTCGGATAGGTAAATGGCAAGTTGCCAATGCAGCATCGTGCGCCACGTGCAGCGTAATGATCGTTTACGATAATGGACAAGTGAGTGGATCAGCATGATAGATTATGTATATGATAGATTATGCCGGGATGGAGGCATGCGAAACCGTGTACAAAAAGGGCCTTACCTTAGGAGGCCTTAGGAGCTGTAAGGCAATCGGATAGTGTGGTTCTATGGTTATATAATGAGAGTTTAAAATAAATCCTTTTAATAGTTTTAAAAACCTTGTTTACGTGTAAGATAAAAAAGACTTTCTTTGATATACTATTTGTTAGAATTTCCGTTGCCAAGTGTTACATATAGGAGTAGGTCATATGGAAACACACATTTTTAACCACGAATAACCTCAAAGTAATGTCATCATATTCTTTGTTGTTTTTTCTCCCAATTTTATAAAGTACTAGGCGTCTCCATTTCATTTTCATAAAACACTGGGCGTCTTCATTTAAATTTTCGATCGTACTAGGCGCCTCCATCTCATTCCAACCAGAGCGGATAGGAAGATAACTGAACTAAAACTTACCATGTCTAAGATTTGCTTTCGGGCACGATGGTAGATGCTTGTCCATATGGTGCCTGCTCAACGTACCGTTTCTATCGAAGCAATCGAACGAGAAATAAAACAAAATCATTTCTTTTAGAAAAGTGCCCGCAGTAAAGTGAAGTCTGCTTGTGACATGATAAATCGTATCCGTTTTTTGCAAGATTATAGCTTTGTAGTAGCTAGCCTGTGACGCTTTCAGCTATCGAACGATCCTGCCGGAATGGCTTCTGCCGGTAGTAGTATTAAGGACATAGTTGATGTGCAAATAAAATACTAACAAACATGCATTATGCTCTGCTTATTTCACAGTTTTTCACATTCTCACACACATTCACACACAACCTAGCATGTACTTTTCATGAGATGCTTTACCGTTTGCGTTACCCAGCCTTCGCACCTATAAAGGGCGAGATAGTCCGAAAATAATTTAAAAAAAAACATCAACTACAAAACAAGTTTCCAAACAAGCACACACGGCCACGCACACGCCGCTATCATAACGTAAGGATATATGTGTCCCACAGTGGCTTCGCTTTGGTGTGCCTTTCACTTTAGGTAGGGGTTGCGGGGAATTAACAACATACTTTTATACTCCATTTTTTTCGTTTCACTCATTTGTTCGAAGCCATTTCATGCTAATAATTAAACGATCACAAAAATACCTGCAACAAACCATTCGAAGACAAAATAAATGATGCAGCCGTACGCAGCTTCCTTGTGTGTTGGTGTATATTGAAACAAAATAACTAAATGATCGATTTTCTCTTTTTCTTTTCCCCCACCATCCTTCCATTCCCGATCATCTGACACCCCTGTTCCGTACTGATGTCGGACACTGGCCTGCCCCTTCCCCGTTGCCGGTTCGGTTTCCTCTTTCTTCCGTGTTTTCTCTTTCCTCTTTTCTTCGCAGGTGAGTAATAATCCAAACAATGTGATGTAGGGTGGACAAAAAGGTAGCGAAGCGTTATGCTGTCTGCAGCTGATTGGCATTATTGCTGCCCTGGTAGGAATGCCCGGAAAGATGGCTAAAGCGAGCAAGTATTTAATGCACTGTCAACGGAACTATTACAGCACCCGAGAGTATTTGTTTCTTTGTTTCAATTATTCCTTGCTCATATTCATGCTAATTGTTGAAAAAACAAAACGTTAAAGTAAATTCCGAAATGATGACCGGATATTTGTTTCGAAGCGCTGAAAGTAAGTTGCTAGCTTCAAACGTATTTTCTTCTACAAAGAGTTGCTGTACTTCTCCTGGGAGTTCTGGGCATTCACAATCTCTTCCGATGCACGGTTCATTGGAAACACATCAGTCAACTAGCATTAGGTTCCACAGTGCTCTCGCATCGCTGGGACAGCTTTTAAGCAGTCCCCCGCTTCGTTATCGCATCACATGCCGGTGTCATTATTGTAGCTATCCATCAAGCTGCCAGCGTATGCCTTTGATCCGATGATTGGTAGAAATTCTTCAAAGAGGAATAGTACACAGGCAACTGAGTACGGGTGGACGGGTTAGTGGAGGGAGAGCACGAACGGGCTGCCGTCCTTTCGATGGTGTTCGCTCATTTGCTGGCTATGATAACGAAGCTCTCTTGTAATCGTGAAACTCTGAGTCGAGGAAGGGCATGGGAAGAAGGAGTAATAAGATTTCTTTTCTACTTCGTCGACTGTAGTAGAACTTAAACTAAAAACGACTTTTCCATTGATAATTGAACTAGTCAAAGACTTAGGCGAGTTAGAACATCAAGTATTAAAGTTTTATACACATTTCAGTGCTGTGAGAGAAGGAACAAATAAATGTTTAGTTAAGATGTAATACGTAAATAGGGAAAATTCAACAAAATACGTTATACATCAACTAAAGAAAGTATTCTTTATACTACCAACTACCAGCAACAAATAATTTCGTGCAGATTATCCAATATAACTACTTGGAAATGGTAAAATGTAATAATAGCAATAATTGACATATAAACGGTGAAACAAAAATTTTAAATTACTTTATTGGCTTTACCTATGGCCTAAAGTATTCAGATTACTCAGAAAGGTGCACAGGAGCGGTAAGGGGCATTGCATTGAGTTTTCATTGTTGTGAAAAATTGCACTTTTTCTCGTTGGCCAAACTCTGCCGCGCGTAATCCTATCTGTACCTTTAAAATGTTAGAGCAGAAAACATAATCCTGATTTTATTACAACCTGATTGCCTGTTTTTGGAGCTAGTAGATGTAAATTTTCTCCCATTGTTATAAAATGGTGGCATAATGCGTTAAACGAAATGGACGTGCACAAGAGTAAAGGAAGCGGGAAACAAAAACTTCAAAAATTGCTTTGTATTCTGTAAGGATCAATCATGGCGCACGTCTACACATCATCGAATCCACTATTCAGCGATATAAAATCAGCGTGCCTGTGTGCATGCATAGCACGGTGAAGAGAAGAATAGCAAATGAACGTGATAAAGGCAGGTGAGGTGGAATTACCGAACCACATACACCTCCTCTACGATGTCATCCCTTATACCTTATTTCCTTTTTTCCATTATTATTTCGATCTCAAAAGCATAAACCACCGTACCGAGCCAGCTCGAAGCGAAAATCACAAAAGAGCGAAGGATCACGCAAAGGGCTACCGGTGACGACGGTGGGTTTGGGGCCGGGGAGTTGTGGATGGCAAAAGCATTCCGGGCGGAATGTGTGGCAGAAATTCGTTAATAAATGTTTGCTAAGTATCGCACTCAGCGAGGCGTGATCCGCCTGCTTGCCCGTAAATGGATGTATCGCGGATGAGATGGAGCATGAGCATAAAAGATTCTTGCCGTGGATGGAGAGGGTTGGACCACGACTGGGTCGGAAAGGGTGCAGAAGGAGGAGGATGTAGAGAGCCTGCTGTACGGGACCAACACTTGTATGAAATTGGTGTAAAAAAAACCGGCAGGAAGAACGGTGATGTGTAGCACGTCCTCGAGACATCGGCAAGGACATACAGTGCATGACAAAACAAGCGACGAACCTTGTGCTCTCGATGCGTTGTTGGACAACGCTGTTGTATTACCGGCCCTTAGCGGTAACAGTTTTGTTTGCACTGCCTTAAAATAATGCTTGCAGCAAAACAACAAACAAACAACCAACAATTGCATACTGTTCGTCCCACACTGTGGGAGATGATGGTGGATGGGACTAGAAGGTAAGGTGGCGAAAGAGGCAACTTCACTCGATCTCATCTCATGTATGCTGTTCTGTGCACTGCCATGTACAATGCCCCGGGCTTCGTAGGACATTCTCTTGCGCCGCTACGGTACGAGACGCGTGCGATGAGAATGTTGATAATGAATTCTCGGAAGTGAGAAGGAGAGAACGAGTGTGTGTGTGTGTGGGAATGTAGGGGTAGGTAAGGTAGTAGCGAGGGTACGGTGTGGGGATGAGCAGTGTGTAAGAACGTCGCCAACCCATCGCCGACCAAGCGGAAAACAATCGAGAAGAATGGAGCAGTTAACTTTATTAGATGGTGCTTCATGTAAAACGACGCCGCATGTCGCCGATCCTCCCCCCCCCCCGCTCCTCCCTCCATTCCTCCCTCCCTTGCCACTCACCCCGGGGGTATGGCGTGCTGTGTTTCGGCGACATTCCGTAAGTGCGATACTTGCCACGGTGGAACACTTTGCCACCGGACGGTAAAGCGAGAAACGCCTGGCTGGCTACAAGTCAGTGCTTAATTCGACTTTAGAGTACAAAAGCGACTGCCTGCACGCTTTCGCATCCTTAAGGGTGTTTAAGGCTTTTTAGATGAGGATGGAGTTGGGGAAGAAAGAAGAGAATTGCGAGGGAGAATGAGAGTGGGGAAGGGTGGAGGGAGAAGCTTAACTGCGCTGAAGCACTGGTTCTTGTTCGTCTTCGGTTGAGTGGTGGTCGACGGTGTATCGGAGGTGACCGTGCGTTCGTATGGAATGATGCAGCACAAGTTTCTGCCATGCGTCCAACGGGCCAAACGAGTCTTTTACCCAAGGTTCTGGTACCACGGCCCATTACGAACGGGCGCTTTCGATTACCGTCGAGAAGCAACCGGGTCGGAAAGTGATACAAAATATTACAATCTCATCGTGTATGTGGTTTGTGTGTGTGTGTGTGTGAGAGAGTACGCACGAAAATGGAACCACCAATGGACGGGTGGCTGGCTACCCGTGGGATGCTTTGTGTAGTACATGCTGTGTAAACCAATCCAAACGATGAAACAATCGGCAAGCCGGAAGAATAAAAGACTTTTATTATGTTTACCGATCGCCACATCCATTGTTACAATCACAACCATTCGTGCGGTGTTGTGTTGTTGCACGCGCCAGTACAATCTGTATGAAAGTGGCAGGACTGGGGTTAGGAATGACCTGACGCGAGTAGTGTTTTACTGCTTGTTTGTCTCTGTTTTCTAAACGGGCAATGCTGCTACCAACGAGTGGATGCAAGATGCCCGCTATGACCGCAAACATAAATCTCTGATTAATGAGCGCTAAAACAGCAATCAAATCAATTTAAAATATCGATCGTATGGTTGTTGCTTTTCGAAAGGGTAGTTTTTCTGTAATATCAACATTGATTTCCACGGTTGTTTTGTTTACGTATTCCAGCTGGATTTGCTATGTTTTTTGACTTGCTATGTTTCACAACCATGACGGCACACATGATAGCTATCATTAAGAAAAGAGGATTTTGCATTGACCGTTTTCGCCATGTTTACGAAGAATGTGTTTATTATCATAATCAAGTCATTTAATTACCATTGCCCTTGTTCTAGGTTTAGCACATGGTACAGCTCCTATCCTACGCGACTGTTATTAATGAATTCTATACAAAAAGATCAAATCATAAGGAATGATCTATGTTGATCCATTCAGGGTTATTATACATTTAAATTAGCCATAAACTTTATGACGATATAGAGTTTTAATGGCTCATTAGACTTTTTTATTATGAAAATCAAAGGTCTTTAATTCTGTTTCGAGATTCAGTCATTAGAGGTGTATTAATCTGAATTTATCGGATTTATCTTGATTTATCTGAAATATGGCAATTGGAATCAAGATGGCAATAAAATCGCTGTATTGTGTACTTTTACAGGACTTGTAAACTTGACTCTTTGAAAACGGCTGATTTTAATTACAAATTGCGGAATTTTGAGTATAAAGTTTGTAAATGAACCTACTTTACTATTCAGCTAAACAATTTTTTTTTTAAGAAAAACATCTATCTTAAAAATTTTAAAGAGTTAAGAATTCATAAGCTCATTTCATTGCTATAACGGAACATTTCTAAACTAACGTATTTCCAATGGAATATTCAATCAGAAGAAAAATATGTTTGAATTATATTCAATGAGGCCACCACAATTTACAGCAAATGACTTGCGAAGCGTTAACAGATGCTTCGCTGGTTTTGTTCACATTGCGACCACTGAATGTTAGATGGTTTATTGCATAGGCAATGCACTTTATTACCTCATACTAAAATGAATTCAGACATAAACACTTTCGAATAATCCGGACAACCTAGAATATTGATATTTTTATCCGTTTGTTTCAATAGCTTGAAGGTTTATGTAAATTTATAGATCTTCGTTTTATACTGATGTTTTGTTTTGTTTTTTCATCCTAAATAAAAAGTAGTCAAAGCTTTCCTTCAATTCAGTTAAAATTCTGACCACCTATTTATTTTTTTCATCTTATTAATGTCCACCATTTGAAGCGAAGGGGGGCAAGCGTGCTATGTTCCTATAATTTTTCTTGACAGTGAAGGTCATTTTTCTATTGAATTAAATTCCATTGTGCGCATTACTTTCCACCCCTTGGATGGACGTTTTTATCCGTGAAGATTTGTGTTTTTTTTATGTCGTTCTGTTTTTGTTTTGAATTACAAAGTGTGCTGGAGCGGTGGCAAAGGGCAAGTGAATCATCTCGTGATGAAACAGATGAAAATGATCCTCAATGAAGAGGGTCGATTGACACTCCCATGGAATTTTTTAACGCGACCGAAACAATGAACGTCACAAATTCCATCGGGTGGTGGGAAAATTGTGCCTTACATGCGTGTCATTTTCGTGCTGTACGCGAAGTTTCACGAAATCGTGTATTGAAACTAAAATTAATTACAGTAAAAGTAATGAAATCATTGAAACAAAATCAAACCAAAAAGCGATGTAAGAATAACACAAGACAAACGTGCCGTCACTAATATGTAATTCATCAGATACGAAAATCAGAAATAGCGTTGCATACGAACGTTACGCTTCTAATAAAGTGGTGCTCGGCCACCATTTTACTCAATGAGTTGCAGTGACTGCAACACTTTCCGTTACTCCGTTTGACCACCGTCGCCCTTCTTCGCCCGGCTACCATTGGGAAAGAAGGGGGCCTCGGGGCTTCACTCAATCAATTTTCCGGCGCTTTTCCTTCCCATTTTGCTTCGGTCACGGTCGGACGAACGTATCGGACGGTAATGAGCCGTGTTGCTGTCACTTTGGTATTGTTTTTTTCGTGCCTCGTGGGTTTGGTACATGGGGTTATGCTAAGGTCAGTAGTGTCCGTTTATCCGGAGATGTTTTTTTTCACCGGCTGTTCTATTTCTTTCCGCCTCTGTTTGACGGTAACTGTTGCTATTGGTTGACAATCAGATTTTGTATGAGCGATGGAAGGTGAAGGAATAAGCAAAAAGGAAAAAAAAAACAGTGTCGGATGTCATATTTTTTCAACATTATCCGCTTTACTCGCCGCCCCGAAGTTATTCTCGGCCGGAAACAGTTGAAAAAAGGGGGTAGAAACAGGGATAAGACCAATCAGGGTTGGCCACAACGTCCGTCACACGTCCATCGAGTCGGGAAACGGACGCGGACGCAAAATGAAACGACTCCGATGCGGGCGACCATATCCCAACCGCAAGTTAATATGTAAGCAAACCGAGCGTAATGGAAAGTAATAGATAAGGGGGAAAATGGTATTGAGATGGGCAAGAAAAGGGAAACACAAAAAATTAGCCGCACATACATACAAGGTCAGGAATGGAAGCAAATTTAGCTGGCAAATGACTGGCACGCGGCGTGCACATTGGAGATTTAGGGAATTGTTATTGTCTCTCTATTTTGACAACCGTTAAACGACTGTCAGCTCGAAAGTCACCTCGAAAATACGGTGTACTGCCATATACTTTTTGTGTGTTGAACTTTTCCTTTTTTTGTTTTGTTGCTTTTTTCGGTTTTATGTCACTGCCTTCGTAATTCGCGAAATTTTCTGTCCATCGTGCGCATCGCTGTCGTAACAAAGTTAGCCTCGAAGAAGTGGCGAAGAACGAAAAAAAGAAACAAACTCAACCCAACTCACACACAAAAAATAGTTTTTGCGATGGTACAGGGTACAACGGGCTTGTCGTCGTACAAGGCTTCTACATGGTCGCCACGATTGTGTTCGCCCCAACGCCCAACAGTGGTGGCTCGCACAATACACATCAAACGATACACCTTCGGCGAAATGCCGCATGACATACACGAAGCGCCTTTCGCTCCGTGCAACACTCAACCAGGCACTCAAACCCCGGGTGAATCGGGTGCTCTCTGCACCACTCACTGAATGAAAAAAAGCAGACAAACGTGGCTTTGTTGCCTCAGAAAAAGCACAACGAAGCTTCCGAAACTGCCACTGACAGTCAACAGCACGGTTCGCGTTACGGTATATGTGAATGTACTTGCCGAAGAACGAAACAGCGAATGACGTTCCCAAATTACAACGCTCGCACATTGCCGGACCGGTCACCTGCAAATAGGGTAAATAAAGGTATTTACGGAGCAGGATGTTTCGGTGGAGACGGCGCGTGACATTCGCGCGTCCGCCAGCAGTCCGGTCACGTTACCCACAACGGCACCGTCCAAAACTCCTATCTTCCGCGCTCCCTTCGAGCGCTTTTGTGCGGAAAGCAGTCGGGGTTGTGAAATCGGAGGGAGAGAGGGAAAGGGCTAGTACAGCTCCCGGTTTCCCGCCGTCTTCTCACTCCAATTAACTGACGCATAATGAGCCTCGGAACATCAGTTCGGCTGTGTACGAAGGCAACCGTACCGGCCGAAGCCTGCCGTATCGTTCGATGGGGCATCGCCCGTGAGTGCCCAGCGAACGTTTCCGAACGCTGTATCGAGTTTTGCTGAGCGGATGAGAGTCTCGGCGGTCTCAAACATCGTCTTACCTTTCACGGACATTTTAGATGTAATCGGAAAGATATACACCGATAAAGCGAAGGATAGTGTGAGCGAGAGAAACAGAGAGAGGGAGAAAATTGAAACCACACAGTCTGTAGTAACAGGCGAACCTTCTACCAGCCGTAAGGGGGTGAGTAATAGGACAACAAAGGGTACTAGTAGTAACTCACCTTCACCATTGTCTGTCTTGTTTCGTAGAAAGCTTTCGCCTTTTTATGAAAAAGCTAAACAAGGGGGCTTCGAAACGAGGATGAAAAGTACAGAAGGGTTCTCCTTTTAATATCGTATCTCTCTGTTTTTCCTTCTCCCTCTCACCGACGCTCTCCTATCTCTTTCTTGCTTTCTCTCTCGTTCTCTCTCGTTCTCTCTTTCTCTCTCTGTTTCACTCGTTCGCGGTGCGTTCTCATCTTTAAATGGTGAGTGCCCGGTGAGTGGCAAATACGCTTTCGGCTCAAACAAGACGGTGATTTGAAGGGAGTGGGGGGAAGAGAAGGACTTCGGAATCGGAACAGGGGAGCGGTCAAACGGAACCGGTCGGTGGGTCCTCCCGCTAGCTGTTCACTGCAGGTGCGAACAGAGCCGAGCGTCCCGAGCGCTCGCGTGAGCCTGAGCTGCTACGTTCCCGACAGCGGGTGCAGAAAATGCGACCCGAAACCAAAAAAGCCGTTGCTACCGCACCGTTGTTCTGTTTTGGTTCTCTGCCCGGCAAGCCACACGGCACGCGCGACATACCGTACTGGCCATCCGGAAGGCTTCCAGACGACGCACGGACACACACACGTCGCGTACGGCATACGGAACGGGGCGATTTTTTATTTCGTCGGTCCTGCGGTGTTAAAACGTACCGTGCGGTCACTTGAAGGAAGGAAAAACTAACAAATTCTCATACAGTTAGCGAGCGTTTTGTTTTTCGCGAAGCAAGACATAAGATCGACCACGGAATACCCGGTTTTTAGAAAAAGGAAAGCACACACGGAAAGACGTAAGCTAATTGAAAGAAAAAAAACCAAGCAATGGCGCAGATCGTCTCTACCAACCGAAAGTAAACGAACAGCTTCGATGCGCGAAGCATTTGAAACGTGGACAATGGGCCGTCATCAAACGGAAGTAAAGATGTGATAAGCGCTTGGTGCAAAAACAAAACTCTTTCTCGATCGTGTAAGCCCACGGAAACGAACAGTAAATAATCGGTGAGATCGAGCAAAGCAAACCGATACGCTTTGCGAAGCGATACGGGGTTTAAAGCAACAAAAAACCAACACTATAAACAATGCAAAGCAAAAAAACAGTGTGTTACAAAAAAAAGGTGCGGTGATAAGGGTAGGTGATTCGCGCATATGAGACACCCGCGTTTGCCGCAAAGTGTCGTTGCGGCCTGTTCGTGTGCGTGCGTGCTCGTTTGTGTGCGTTATGTGTGTGCTACAAATTGATGTTTCATTTTTTTTGCTGCACGCGCATCTTTCGTAACCTGTTACTACTATTACAACTACTACTGCTACTACCAAATACTACTTACTGCTACTTCTGCTACCAACTCGAATCACACGCTATTTCCGAAGTGATCCTGATCGGTAACGTTCGTCTTTGTGTGTCGCTCTGTCTGTGTGTGTGTGTGTGTGAATCAGAGGGTAAAGTAAGACAAACGGGGTGGAAAGAAGGAATCTTAAAAAAAACACCCTTATTGCAACATCAAGTCCTTCCCTTCTCTCTCTCCCTCACCCCCCGCCCCCCATCATCAAGTCCTTCCCTTCACTCTCTCCCTCAACCCCCCCCCCCCCCCCCCCTAACCTCTTTCTTCTTCGCCTTATTCTCAGTCCAACCCCTAATGGTTTTGATCGATCCAGCTGATGCTAGTCGGTGCTTTATGTTTCTTTTATTTTTGTTATCTTATTGTTGCAAAAGTGTATCGCGCGAGCGCCCGTATGGCTGCGGTGTGTATGACCCAAAGCAACAAACACTACTCATATTTACATTTGATAGTCCAATACCAGTCAGCACAAACTTTGTGTGTGCGTGCGTTTGATCATTCGGGTGGAAAGGGTGGAGTGTGCGAAGGGTGTTGCAGGGAGGTTTGGAACAATAATAGATTTGTCCACTCGCCACAGTTATAGGAATACGATAAGATAGGGGAGTGGGTGAAAGGTAGTGCGAGGAAAATAAAAGGAAGGAAAGGAAAGAGGGGAGGGGAGGGGAGGAAAACAAATCACCTCATCTAAACATGAACTTCCTTTCTCTGTACTCCACGTGTTTCCCATTTGAAGGAAGAAAATTAAATAACTAAAGGGAATGAACTATACAGAGAGAGAGAGAGAGAGAGAGAGAGAGAGAGAGACAGAACAAAAAGTTGATTCATAGAGAGAGAGGAAGATAGCAAATACGGTAGGAATAAAAATAGCGCAGGTTGAAGGTGGGAACGAGAGGGTATGGAAAACAATAAAAAAAGGACGAAGTAGAATGGGAAACATACATTGGTATACTAAGCCGCTCATCAACCTCCATCTGAACACCCTACCTTCCCCCTCCCCCCATTACTCACCCTCCTTCTCCTACTTTTGCCTCCACCCCTAGCTTAATCGTTCCCATCTTCCTCATTCCCACCCTCTCACTTTCCCATTTTTCCCCACCAACATTCTGAGGTCCTTAGCTTTGGCGGTGGCGGTGTGCGTGTGTCCAACATTAAAAGGGTCCTACGCGTGTAACAGTGGTGGGTTTTCCCTGACTACCCGCCTAATATCTCTCCACCGGGACCCATGTTTGGACCAATGGACTGCGCGTTAAACGTTGACGATTGCGGCCACTAATAATGTGACCAAACACACACACCGAACAAACACACATGGTCATGGGTTTGATAATATCAGTAGGGACAAAACCCCTCGTTCGTGCATTCTTTTCCTTTTGTTTTGTAGATTTTTTCATTACCTTCCTTGCTTGGCTACGGGTGAATTGAGTAGCCATTTTCGTTTTGGGAAAGTTTAGCTCTAGCCAAATGAACTCATTCAGGGTCATACCGCCTCGGAAGAGTCCGATACAAGGGAGAAGAATTAATGATTTTTTAGATAACTTTATACATATATTGTAAAATGTTTTGTTTTCATTCTCAAACTCACAAAATTAATTGAAGGGGTTCGTGAAACAGAGATCACTACCGCAAAGGCAAATAGAAAGGGAAGTGCAAAGTGTGTTCGTAAGTGTCGTGTTCACGCGAGTGTATGTGTGTGTGTGTATGTATGTGGATGGGGGATGAGGGAGAAGAAAGCATTCGTCAATCAACCGCCTCGAACAACCGAACAGCAACATTTCACCACAAGCAAACAAACAACCGGACTCGCACACATATACCCATGATTCTAGAAAAGAAAAAATGGGAAGATGACGTTGATGTGTCTGCGTGTGTGAGTGTGTGTGAGAGAGATAGAGAGAGAGAGAGAGAGAGAGAGAGAGAGAGAGAAGAAATTAAAGAGGAGAAGAAAAATCGAAGAAATTTATATATGTTCGAACGGACCACAGGTTATCTGACCTCTTCTAAGATGAAGAATATATTCTTTTCGATACAACCCCTCCCCTTCGCACCCCAAATCTTTCAGCTAAGTAGGGGTTGGGATGTTCTTTCTCTGACTTTTACAAGGAATGAAACTAAAACAAAAGGGCACGAAAAGAAGAAAGGAGAAAAAGTTCATCCATACCTACTAACCAGGATGTACTAAGCAGTCAAAGTCAAAACGTGCTCACCGTGACGAGAAAGCGGTCCAAGGCTGGAAAAAAAGGGGGGAGGGGGGCGTGGATGACCATTCTGCAACTAGGAAAAGTGACATTGTTCGACACAAAACTTTAACATACATACACCCATACCCATGTATACCGTGCTATCCCTATGAGGTTCTTGGCATGGATAGCTTTCTGCCTTGCCTGGGCGGCGAATCCTCGCCAGGCTTTTTATCCAACGCCGGTTTGATTTGAGGTTAAGTTGCTATCCGGAGTGCCGAAGTAACTGCTGCCAGGCTAAACCACGGGTCAGTAGGATTGAACACAAGATTTACGGCGGGCCAACCCGCCCAGGAGGACGAAAGAAAATACCCGGGATAATCCGTTTTCCCAGTGGCAGTTTTGGTTCAGGCAGAACTGCTGCATTCCAGTCAACTGGACCGGGTGCTGTCTTGGGTTGATTTTTCATTCTTTATCGTTCTCCTTCAGCATGGTGAGTCTTCTTTTGCCGGTGTGACACCACGGTGTGACTCAACCGCGAAGATACAAGATACTTCCTTCTCAGCCCACCCGTCGTTTGAAGATCACGTTTCAAGCAGGAATACTTCAGGTTTATGTATTGTTGAGCGATCTTGTGCTGTTTGGGTTGGGTGGCCGTTTATTTTTTCTTTTTTGCGAGTAGCACCTTCCCAATATCCTTTTCGTTGCACTTCACGTTATTCAACTGTGGAAAAAGAAAAAGTGAAGCCAAAAAAGATAAAAAATAGCTGAACAGAAAAAGGGTATCGTATGTTTTTCTTACCTTCCCTCCCTTCTCCCCCTACTACCCCCTCGCCGTATGCCGAGTAGGAAGACACTCTCGACCCGTGTCCGGGAAGCAATATGCCAGAGTTCAAACCGTGCTCACCGAATGCGGTGTATGCGACGTTTCGTGTAACGGTCAAGGCGGAATATTGATTCGAAGCGTAACATGGCACGGAAAGAAAACAACGAAAACGTAAGCTCCAGAGAAGAAAGAGAACGCCAAACCTCTGGTAGTATGAACGATGGCGTACAATTTTGCCAAAGCATAGCATGCGCAATTACTGCCCACTGTCAGAATTCATCCCCTTAGCCGGTGAACCGAGGAGTTGGAGGATGGGTCTGGAAAAGAGAGTGGTGGGAGGGTGGAGGTGGAGTGGGCAATTGGTTTGACTTCACCATTCCTCTTTTGGCTTGTGTTTCGTGTACTGAAGTGATGTTTTAGGCAAGGAAGGGCTTTAGGTTCGTTATGTTTGGTTCTTGTTTTTCTGACCTCGCAGCAACCAATATTTGGTGGTGCAGCAAGCGTCACCATTTTTACCCGGCACTTCCATTTATTGCGAGAGAAAGAAGATTTTTTTTGTTTGTGTGTGTGTGCAAAATAAGGTCACCACAAAGGAAGGTTTAGTTATTTGTTTTTATTGTTATCCTTTGCACTTGTTGTCTGAAAGAGCTCTGGTTTTTCAAATGTCCTTTAAAACTAGCTACCGTTTGAGCAGGACCGTTGCATTTTAAATCGATGAAGGTACAGTAATAAAAATGTTCGTATCGAATCATGAAACGATGCTTTATATAGTGTACAATTTTTTTTTCTTCTCTTGAGATTCTCGATCACGTAAAACACTATGCGGTTTGGTATTTGGTGTTCTTTTACATTTGTTTCTATAACTATTAACAATCCATGTATTCTTTGTACAAGTATTTCAAATCCATGTACAAAGTGGTGTTTTATCATATAAAACTACACATTCTTAATCTTGTTTCATTAGTTTTACTAATATTTTTGGCATACAATTTTTACGACCACCCGTTTATTATTTCCAACCTTGTTTTGTTTTGCTTTTTAGGCATATACATTCCTCTCTGGGTGATGGATTGACAGAAATGTCCACTCAACTTTGCATCCGGTGAATTTGACTGCTATTGTAAAGCGGAAATTAACTTAACTCATTAACTGGAACATGATTTGTCAACCGTGCTTTTGTCTACGGGTTTTTTTTTTTGGGTTATGCTGCCCATGTTCGTGTGGTGATTCTTATAAATTCCATTGCTTCCATTGCTCAATTCGATTTTTATTGTATGCATTGAGAGAAGCACATCGAATTGTACTTGCAAGGATTTATTATGATAATGTGCTGTATAAAATATAGCTAATAAACCATCATACGGCAGGCATGACCTAGTACGCCATTACGCTAAGAAGAAAAATTTCCTCCAAAGCCCAGCTCAAATTGCAGTTTCCCTTCAGATCAGTTACCCATCTGAGAACTCAAATGAATTCTTCTGGTGATTATCAGTAGGGAGGATAGAATGATAAAGCCCTTTCCTTAAAGGTCCTTAAAAGTTATATAAACTATTTTGCAACTTGATAAAACGTTAAAAGCTGTACACGATACAGGAAGCACATTTAAAATTGAGTTCGAGTTCGTTCGCAATTTTTCGTCTCGATAAAATGAAGAATTTCTTATTGTAACTCAACAAAGTTATCATATTTCTCTGGTTTCCCCAACCACTATGTTTAGAAATAGCAATATCTGTGGATTCTTTTTTTTAAACCGAAACACTTTTCAGCCCAAACAGTTTGCAAAATCGCCTACAGTTATGCAGTAGGACGAGTAGTTTTACGCGCAATACTTATTCTGCGTGAAACTACTTTATTGAATTTCCACCATTGCCATTAAAATCACAATCCAAGTCAAATAAAACTACTTTCCAGCAGTAGTGCTATTATTTTATTTCTCAAATCATCTACCTCTCTACTCTCTTTCATACGGATTTTCAACACGAACGGAACGTAATGGAAAAGCAGCGAAATAAAATCTTCTGAAAGGTTGGAAATGACAGCGGCTAGCAGTTATAAAGACTTTAAACAACCCTACGATCAATCAAGCAAAAGCACCCTATTTCACCCTCCCCCTCCTCCCTCCATCTCCTTCTGCCCCTTCCTATTTCAAACCTAAGATAGGGGAGGTGGAGGTGATGCACGTGATTTTGCGTTAAATAAAGTGACCTCCGTCCGACCCGGTTTGCGATCGGATTCTTTAATGGATCGGGCCCGGTTCGGGGTTTCTTTTTCCACTTTACTTGCCACACTATACACCATGGTGGACCGTGGTGTGTGTTTTTTCTTCCTTCCGTTTTTATGGGAATTTTAGAAGAGTGTGCAAACCTGAGCACGAGCGTGGCACGTACACCGATCTACTCAATTTAAAGAAGCAAAAAAGGCAAATGTTCGCGCTCGTAGTGGACACGTTTTATCCGAAACCATACCACGCGAGTGCTTAAACGATCCTACAGGTAAAGAAATGCTAGGTAAAGGGGACTGAAACGATACGGTACTTGAGATGTTGCCGGATGAAAAAAGGGGCAGGTGAAGACGAGCGACCGAAGGGAAAGGTACATTGCTTCTTCTATAGTTTGATTTCTTTAAATGAGGTTTGTTTCACCAGAAGCAACGAAGAAAAAGGGAAGAAGCAAAACGATACCATGTCCCTCTACCGTTCGTTTTATTTAACTGTCTTTTGAGTACGTTTTTCCGCTAGCACCCCGTTTAAACCCCATCAAGAGACGAGGGAAAAAAGGAAAGCTAACGATACGGTCGCTAAAAGGATTTGCTCCGATTTTGCTTTTGCTCTCACTTTGCGTTTTCATTCGGGCCGTTTAGAGCAAAACGGAAATTCCACCAAGTCATCCGCATTGCGAACGGACCATTTTAGGAGCTCCAGTGCCGAATGTTGGCGAAGAGGGCGATCTTAGCAAGGGGATGTGAGGGAAATAGAGCGATAAGAGAAGGGGAAGGGGGGACGGGTGAGCGAGAGGGAGTTAGAGTAAACATGAAAAATAGCGTATGACGCAGTGTGAACAAATGAACAGAAGGAGGAGACTGACAAAGGATAGGATCAACCAAAAAAAAAAACGAGCAACAACTAAAAATACCACCATGAAATCAAATTGCCGATTTAGTCACCCTCGACCGCAACGCAAAAGCGAAAATTCGTTCCGCTGGCGTTTCTTTCCCATCATCCGGGTTTTCACCCCTACCATTCGTCATTCCCCCACAACTGCTCGTTCCCGAACATAAAACGCAATGTTGAAAAGTGATTAATGTGATAAAAAACGGAAACTGATAAAAGACTCTGTCTCACCCGGCACGCTGCTCATGGCAAGCACCGAAGGGTTGAAGCATAAGATGAGACAGCTGAAATTAGAATTCGCCGACCGACGAGAAACCCATTTTCCAGCTCCAATTCCGGCTGTTTTTTTTTGTTAATATTTGGGTGGCGTAATTTTCTTCTTCTTTAGCTGCTTCTTTCTCTACATCTCAACCCGCGTACATAACGCAAAGCTTTCAAATGGTGATTTGAAATGAGAGATTACAACACGGGATAACACGAATCCGATTCTGCTAGCGAACGTGTCAAAGTGTTTACAGAAACCCTTTCCCATTATTGTTTTTTTTTGGTGGCAATAGCTTTCATTTTCTCACTTCTCTTATTTAATAACAAAACAAAAATCATCCTTTATTAGTCAGATTACGAAGTCTCAGGCACCTCAGTTTTTTATCTTTTTCACAAAGCAGATGCACTATTCTCTGTCCGGTTTGGTGGAGTTTTTCAATCTCCATCCACATTGAGCATTTGTCGTGCTAAAGTCCAATAACACCACTTCCCATTAGCGGTAAACCAAACGTTTTATTTTAACTTATAGGGCATAGGCAAACTTAAAAAAAAAACATACATTTGTGACTTACATTTTATTGTTTTACATTGAATTTGTGAACCTCAAAAATAGAATTATTTCTCTACTCAACCTTCTTCACAACCCAATTATTTCGTACGATGGTTTCAATTTCTCAATTTCTTTCCACTCCACTATTCTTAGCGGATGAGTGATAGGATCGATTTGGCAGTGAATTCTGCAACGTCCCGATGTGGCTTTGGATCGTTCATACCGTTTTTTTTTGTTTATGAATCTTCTTTCTCACCATCTCTTCCTTTTTTCTTCTACATCTTTCTTCCTTGTCATACAAAAAAAATGCAAATAGTGTGGAGACGTAACAGAACTGGATGGGTAGGGGATTACTGTTTGAGGGCGATAATGCAAATAGGGGTCGAAATGGATGCGGCGCGGTTGGGAAAACCGGAATGAAACGTCATGCAAAAGGCCGGTAGGGGGAGTCGGAAATGCTGATGGGAAATCATTTATTAATCGGATTTTTCCAACAAACTTCGCCGTTCGGGTGCTTCCACGCCATAACCAGCTCTTGTTGCTGGATCCCCTTATCAAACCCCATACTTGCCGTAAACTATTACATCATCGGAGTGGGCATGGATGGTGTGCGTGTGTGTGCGGGAAAAGGCGGCAGGCGAGAAAAATGTGCAGAAAAGCTGTGAATAAGTTAATAAATGGCATCAGCATTCGTCGCCCGCTTTTCACAACAATTTTTGGCCCGCACTACCATATACTGACGCCTCAACCAGTTTATAGCAGCATCTTCCTGAGGTTTTGTTTATTATCCGAAGCACAATAAGCTGCGTTTGATTTTTTTTCAAGAAGACAAGAAAAAAATAAAGAAAATAGAAAACATGCTTTCAACTTCTCAACGCCTTGTTGGAAAGAAAGTTCTGAATCGCTCTGCGCCCGACCTCCTATTGACAGCAATGGAGGTTTTAAGATGCTTGTGGGTTCTCTGTGTATGTGTGTGTTTTTTTTTGCTTCTAGCTGGAAAATACTTTGTCGGGAGTGAATTTTCGGTCGCAACTTTCCCTTGCATTTTTGTTGTTTTTGCTACTTTCCGTCTGGATAAATTCCTTCCCATTTTCATGAGTGCCACGAGTTGATTGTTTTTTGTCATTCCAAAACAGGCATGCCATGTGTGTGGTTACCTTTCTCCTTCCGACACGACACTAACCCGCATGAAAACCGCCTTCCGGCACGCCCGGCACGTCGATCATGGAGCCGGGATTCATTTTCCGAAATGTTTACCAAGATGCGGATGCCTTCCAATATGTTTTCCAATCAACTTTCTCACCCTCGTGCGTTGTGTGTGTGTGAATGTGAATGGTTGAATGAATTGGATAGAAAAGCAATCGAGGCTGGGCTGTTTGCGAATGGACCACCCGTTATCTGCCCAGCAGGTGAAAACTAGGCCAAGCACCATCAGAAATTCGAACCATACGAAAGTAAAAAATCAAATAAAACGGAAAAGAGCGAACGAAAAAAACAAACCTTGCAAAATCTCATTTTTTCCTCCGGCGACCTTTGGGCGAGATTTTAACCAACATGCACATACCAAATGAGTATTCGCCCGGTTGATACAAGCTGTTTACCAGAAGCTTTAGTTGGTTTGAAGTAGGTACGGTGGTGCAACACACAATACGCCCCAAAGTATACAATTCTACTGACAGAACTTTGTTATTACGAACTTTTTTTTTTGTCGACAATTGTTTAGCACCGACGCTTCAAGTAACGGACATGAAATGAACGCTTTCGCCGATTCGCCCGTACCGCGAATGTAGAATAAGGCACCATTTGTACAGCGCGAGACAGAGTAATATTGGATGTAAATCGGCAGGTCGGCCATGTCTCGCATCGCATTTGGTTGACCGCCTAGTCCCATTAGCCAGGTTTTTGGTGTGTCCTTTGCACCGTCTAATTATGAACCTTTTCAAATACGCAGCACATTTTAATTACCGTGCGCAACGAATAGCTTGAAGGAAACGCACGTACCGGAACGGACATTTGCACAAATGAGAAGTCATTCTGCATGCATCATTGACAGTGAATGAAACCTATCTTTCCGAAATATTCCACGCATTTCGCAGGGTTGCTATGGTTACTATCGGGTATGAGCTGAAGCTGGTTAATTGTGGGGATAGATTCAGATTGGGAGCATTGTTCATAAATTGAGCTACGCAATATTATGCACGATGCAGGAATGTCACTACATACAAAAATCGCTTGTAGCCTTGCATGATGTCTTGTGCTTAATCTGTTGAGAAAACTCGAAACACCGAATTCAATTTTTGATGATTCCTCATCAACTATTCGCAATTGAAGGATAGTGGTACTTAGGACACTTAATTGAGATTCTCATTCAGTCATTGAGAGAGTCTCGATATTTAATCATGAGTTATTCCAAAACCAGAAGTCGTTAGTTTCTTGCGGCAAACCCTGCAATTGCTCTTACATTTGAGTCCGTCCACATCTCGAGACATGTACGGTCAGCATCCTGCTGCATCGAACGCATGCTACGCATCCTGAATCCTCGGGAATGAACAATTTCGTACAGTGACTTTGGTACGGTGGGTTTCGGTTTTGTGGACAGAGAGCATAACAGGATCAGATGGCAGACAAGGCGATGAGATGGTGGAGTGGGAGGGGTGGGGAAGTCCGGGAAAGCTGTTCGTGACTCTGCATTGCAACAAGCATGTTGTTTAGCCATTTGGGGCCGGGAATGGAACGTTTGTACGGCAGAAGGCAAAACATTCCATCATGCACCATGAAACTGCACCACACTGCACAACGCGCTACCTGTTATAAGGCAGGAAGTTTTGGCGTATGTGTGTGTGCGTGTGTGAGTGTAGACGAGATAGTCAGAGTGGGAAAGAGAAAGAGAGAGAAATAGAAAAGAGAGTAGGAAGGGTAAGAAACACCTGGAAAAGAGGTGGCTATGGTGGGGTCCTTACTAGCCCCTCGATGACAAACTTCGCCTTTTGCGGTGTACCCCGAGATATAGAGAGACGAACCACTGACGCTAATGACGATCATGTTGAGGGGTGTCTTTCTGCAAACGGCAATGTGTGTGTCACTATGTGGAGCAAAAGCGAGGGTACTGTGTGTTAGCATCCAATTGCACCAGTGTCGAAGTTTGTGTAGCAACTGCTGCAGGCAGCATTAATTGCTTCGCCTTCAGTCCCTTTGCAAAGGCTGCACTCGACCTCTGCTACATTTAGCTTTGGATGGCTCGGTTGAACAGGGTGCGATGTGGTTGCCGCAAGTATCCGAAATGTTTTAGCCCAACTATCCGCCCATATCCTTCGCCAAGGTTCCTGTTCCCGCACCCACCACCGTCATCGTTTTCAACGCCCCGGCATTTGTTAGCCTGAACTTTAACTCGGAGCTGCAGTTCTAGCTGGGCTAACTTTTCAGCTGGCTCCACATCCATCAGCACCCTCATCCCTCAGTATCCCCCACTTACCCTTCCCACCGGTCAACCTTAGCGTCTATCAGCTTGGCAGCCCAAAAAAACTATAACCATCATCACCAAAAAGGACAGAAATTGTTTTGCCGTTATCGTGTGGCAATTCTCGATGAACGAGAATAGATTTATATATATATATATATATATATATATAGATATATATATATATATATATATATATATATATATATATATATATATATATATACACTCATCGTCAATATATAAATATATATATATACATGTGTTGGTATGTATGTGTGTATGTGTATGTATGTGTAAATGGTATGGCGTATGTCTTGCCTCATCGTCAAAGGCGCTGCGCGGGTTATGTAACGCGCTTCTCAAACAAAAGGTCCCCTTCCACCCATCTAGGGCGAAGGTCCAAAATGAAGGTCCTCGAGCCACTAACGCGCGCCATCTTGGTGCCGTTCGAAAACGCTGAGGGGAGTGTGCTTAACCCAACTGTCCGCTTTTGCGTGTCTATGTTTATGTGTGCGTGTATGTGTGCACTTATACGAGGTTTATATATCGTTTAGGCAAGGAAGCAAAAAACCACACTGCAAAATCATCCTTAAAGTGGGAAAACACACCCCCTTCAGCAGTAAACTCGCTGCTAGCGATAGCTTGCGTTGACTCGAAATATGAAGCGGGCGCCTGGTGTTTCGTGTAATTTCATTGCGGAATGAAAACAAAAAAAAAATAACACGGTGGAAGCGATTAGACCCCGACGGGTCCTAACGGCAGTAGGCGAACTCACCGTAACCTTAAAGCGGTCACAAGCGGTGGGTCGAAAAATACAAACTTACGTAATGTCACCGATCGATGCGTTGCCTGCTGTTGTTGATATTTGTTGTTGTGTTTAGTTACGAGTATTTTTCACGTCCGCAGTGGAACCGGAGTCATCGTGTTGGTAGGGGTGATTTTTTTTATTTTGTATTTTAATTGCCTTCTGCCGTAAGCATTCTAAGGTTACATTGACCCATTCAATGTGTGTGTGTGTACTTTTTGCTTTCTTCTTTTACATACATTTCCTTGATTTTTTTCGGGATGGGGTTCGTTTCCTACTTCTTTTAACTAATTTTCCAGCAGAGTGGTGCGAAAACCTCGTTTTAAAATGCAAAATCAAAATATGATTCCTGCATAAATTCATCATGTGGAGAGATTTTACGTAACCTTTTTTTTGTGTGTGTGTGTAAGTGTTCAGCTCCTATATTTAATCTTACAGTGCAGTTATATCGTACTAACCAACGCTGTGAACTGAACTATGAGAAGCTACCTTCTACGCATAGATTAATTTTCCCTCGAAACGCTTTAGCCGGCTGCATCACGTGCCTTTCACATCGATGATCGATCACTTTGGCGCGGTTGGCGAATATAAAATGGCCGAAAAAGAATAATGGCAAGTAAAACAAAATAAAGCGCCTGCCGAAGACGCTGGCTCGTGGTACGTGCCTCTAGGGAGAGGTCAATAGTGTGGGCTGGCAGGGGTGTATTGAAGAGGCTAAAGGGGCGGAAGAAAGAGGAGGTTGAGAGTCTTCCAAAGTGCCAAAAAATATGCAAACACTCTTGGCGGTGAAATTCCGCAGTGAAGGGAACAAGTAAAGCTGACCGAAGAAAAGCCGAACCTATTTTCACGCAAAACACCAGAGTTTCGGGCTGGCCTGGTGCTGCCACGCGGCAGCAAACACAGGGAGAAGGTGTAAGGCTGTTAGGGCGGGATTTGTAGGGTAGGGGAAGTATAACCAAACGGGGTGATGATTTAATATGCCATGTGGTTGCGTTTGCCAAAAACCCGAGTCGGTTTCGGGAAGGAGCTAGCCGGGCCTGAACCGCCGCAAAGTCGCCTTCAGTTGTACGGGTCCTTCCGTGCCGTGGACAGCATAAATTAGAATTTTCATCACAGCCTCTCCTCCTTCCCTCCCTACACTTCCAGTACCCTTCTCTCCCACGTACCTACTTTCCCCCCATTTTCCTTTTGCACTTCATCATCCACCCACCCAAAAGGATTGGCAACTTTCCGACACTACACTCACTGCAACCTACTCCATTGCTCCTTCCCCTTTACACTCGCAACTACCCTTCGGGGAAATTCGCTCTGGGAGAAAGTTTTACGTTCACACCCGATCTTGTACCGATCTCTGGCTCAAAATTACTGCCAAACCGGGAGTTTGATAATGATGATGATAATGTTGATGGTGCCGATGATGCTGAGGACGCGAGCCGCCAGCAGGAACCCGTGGCATGGAAACGGCTAATTAAAATTCAATCGCTTCGAAAAACTTCACTGTGCTTTTGACTGGTTCCAAGTCGCCCTAAGTAGGATTTTTGCTTTGCCTAACGAGCACGTGGTGATTTTTTTTTGAGTGCAATGGGAGAGGGAATGAGAGTTGCGGTGGTTAAAGGAAGCTTTCCTATTTTTCCGCCTTATTTTGCTTTGCTCTAACATCTAAAAAGGATGTTTAACTCAATTAAACGAATATCATTTTTTTGTTTTGTTCTACTCTCGTCTTTCACCAGACATTTTTACTTTTTTTTCCTTCGTGCCAATTTATTTAATTGACCAAGAAAATAAAACGTCTTACAAAAGAATGTGTTTTATAGAATCACAAAAAAAAACTATAGCAAAAAGCTTATCGCAGTTTAAAATAGAATCGCACCGAGTTGAAGATGTATTTGCGGAAGAAAAGTAATCCTTACTGGGTATGGATTTTAATCGTTACTTCGTTCTCCTTACGCTGCTATATAACGTAGCACCAGGAGGAACGAAATAAACAGCAGCAATGGAAATTATTTGTTTGGTTGATTAATTTAATCGTTTTATTTTCCTGCGCACGCTGTCCCGACAGCTATTCCCAGTGAGCCACGAACCCGCAGGAAAGCGGAACCAACACCACCCCGGGAGGAATTCAGTTAAAAGTGTGAAAAAACATCGAACAGATTCTTTGCAACGATAAGCAGCGTTTTAGAGAATGGGCAAACAGGAAAGTAACGAAAGAAAACTTTCTTCTCGCTCAAAATTTCAACATCCACCTTGTGAGATGCTTGCGTACGGATAGCACAGCATACCAAATTAATGGAAGCTTAAATACTTTCACGTTCGAGGGTTTGCTACTTGCTACAAAAAGACTTTTGCAAAAACAAAAAAACAAACAGTTTTTGTTGATGATAAAAAAGCATGTATAGGCTTCGTTTAGTGAAAGTTAAACACAAAAAAAAATCCTTCTCACGGGCTATTTAGTTTCATTTGTAACAATGGATATAATTAGACAGCTCCTGTATGTGTGTCCTGACTGCATCTAAAAAGAAGAAAATAACAATTGTTGTGTTTAACGAAATGCGGAGGAAAGTTTTGAGACCAAATAATAGTTATTACTACAGCAGAGCAGATGACAAGAATCGGAAAGCTTTTGTACAGCTTAGTGAAAAACTTAGCGCTATGAGCGAACGAGCGAGAGAGAAAGGAAAAACAAAACACAATCGCGACGCGACAAAAGTTGTCATCGTTAAGATCCACGGTAATGAAGTAAGCGATCAATTTAGGGACAAAAACTGGTGGCACCAAATATGGAAGTGAAACATAACAAACATACGCACACATATAGAGATCGGTGGCAATACACGCATGACACACGTACAAACACGTGGTGGACAATTGGGGCCCAGAATTATTGATTCGCGCGACCTGACCCTCGGCCTAATTTTTTCTCCTCTTCCGATTTGATGTGCTGTGGTGGTATGGTTTGTTGCCATTCCGGACCTTCAGCCTCCTAATAAAAAAAAAAAACTACACTTGCAGTAAGCTAACGGAAAATCCACGCTACCAGGGGTAGCTTTTTATGCGTGTAGCAACCACAATCAATATATGGTGGTATTTGTTTTTACATACATTGCCTCAACCGTACTCAACCGAACCACAAAGAGAAACATGTATTAAATGCCCTTTCTATGTGACGGCATGTTTACATTGTGGCATGGAGCACCCTATCGGGGGGTTTTTTTTTTGGTTGGTTTACGATAAAACCGGCTTATTGCCTAACCCTTCAACAGTGCCAATCCAATATTCCGGTCTTTTTGATGGACCCATCAACGCCATCGTTCCATCTCAATTCTTCGTCAATGTGGACAACCTACAACTGATCTGGTTTTATGGGATAGGTCGTCCGGTGCCATTCTAATGACATGGCCATCGGAGCTTGACGAGTTAATCGTATAACTCACTGAGCTTGTCATTGAAGATGCTTCTCCATTGTCGTTCCATACAAACGGAAATTATGTTTCCCATAAATTCTTCTGAGTTATTTACTTTCGAAAATGGCTGTGAGGCTTTCGTCAGTGCTGGACTTTAACCATGTTTGAGTGTCGTATGTGAACATCAGGTCTATATAGATTCCATACATATTCTTCTTCTTTATCGGCACAACAACATCAAAAGGTTTAGGCTCACCATTTATCACTTACTTTGACCTTATTTGCCCTTAAGCTGGATAGTCAAGTCCTGCGTTCGAGAGATTGGTCCGGTTAGGATTTTTACTGATCTTGTCGTGTGCGTTCGGGGGTTCTAAGATTGGTGCCGCTACCAATTGCACCACTGAGTCGACTCTAGCTCCTATGCGTATAAGTTCTATATAGACGAGAGGTGTACTCGATCGTTGATAATCGATCAAATCACTGGACAGAACGATGGAGGTCTACTGAGCAGATAACTGATCAGAATTATATTCTTATTTCGAGCAGCAGGTTTCCAGAGGTTTAAATCTGTTCCAATGACTATCTGTATCTCAGTAAAACACAATCTTCTTTCCTGGCATTAATCGTACTCGGAATTCCTTCCTTGAATTCCTTGAAGTTCCCGCTGTTCCTTCGTTGGGAATATGTCTGGGTGATTCTTTCTTTTTTCCTTCCTTTTTTTGGAAGGACTTTTCTCATTCCAAACAAAAATATTGAGATAACGAAAGGAAAGTATAAACGCGAAGAATATAAACCACATATTTCTGCACACTACTTTTATGTTACAATCAAAGAGCAACGAAAGGAAGAAGATGAGACAAATCATTAACCGACTACTTGTTTGCCAATTGAATTAAATTTCCCAGCGGAACAAACGGAAAGTGTGAAAAATGATGCGTCTCCGGCCGTGTTACAACTGCTGGCAGCTTGTAGCTTTACCCTCTTTATTTTTTCTGCCCATCTAAACCACCTCGTTCATTCGTTCGCTTCCGCCGGAGCTATTCGTCACACAAGCACCCGGTCGAAAGTTTACCGGGTTGCTTTTATTGCTCTGGTGCTCTGGCGAATCAATTCATAAATAACGAAACGATCGATGTTTGGAAAATCATTAACGCGGAAAATCATTTGCGGCAGCAACCCGCGTGTGCGGCACGCGTCTGTAAACCTTTATTTTAGGCTGCGCGAGTGAAATAGAGAGAGAGAGAGAGAGAGAGAAACGGAGAGGGAGAGAAAAGGGAAAGGGGAGGGAAACTCGACACGGCACTGCAGGAGCGCACTGTTGCAATCGATGCGTTTTTCCACGGGGAATTAAATTTTCAACAGCAGCGTTCACCGATTCACCATTTGCTTGTTCTGTACTGGCGTATATGTGTGTGTGTGTGTGTGTGTGTGTATGTGGTGTGAGTCTTTTGTATTTGTGGGTGCCGTTTTGGGGTGGTTGCCACTGCTGCTGGTAACGAATAAAGGGCTTTGAAGCTTTCCCATCTACGCCAGTGAAGGAAACGAACTCGGCACGGTACGCTATACAGAAGGTCACTCACACAGTCACTCACCGCGCATTTAGGGTGAGTGTCACCAGTGTTTGAACCCGTGTGTGGAATTGGGAACAAAGAAAAAGCTGCCACTCGTCAGGTGAACGGTGCGTGTGATTAGCTAAAAATTTTGGCCATGCTTTCGCAACGGCAAAGCGGTCCATTTCCCATTCGATTCACCCTCCCTATGAACGGTACGGTGTAGACGAGCGTGTCGAGTTAGGACAATAATGCTTACATTGTGGCAAATGGCAACCGCCACGGCTAGATAGAAATGTCTCTCCCGACAGCCGTTTGCCGTGAATGCGAAGGGTACGTTTGGTACGCTATGGGGTTGTGAAGTACGTGATCGAAACGTTTGCGGGGGAACGTGTTTGTAGAGGCGGTTGGCAAATGGTGGCAGTCTCTTGTGAGAATGATGAATGCGCAAACGGATACGCCACGCCATATTTTCTATTCCCGCGTGTACTATCGTGCCACCCGCAACCCGGCCCGGGAGCAAAGAAAAAGCTCGATGTTACGACACGTATTGATGCCTAGTTGGGTGAAAAGAGCGACAGATAACAGTGTGCAGGTTTATGTGAACCATTAAGGTGATAAGGTTTTAGTAATTATGGAAAAAGCTTTTTCTGACCTGATTCCAAGAATGGTAAGGTGGAAACTATACCATAAATCGTAAAGCAAATAGTGTTTGAATCATGTAGAAACTGATAGATTTAAAACACCCATCTTCGATACTACACTACAAATAGTGGCCAAGATTGTGTTTTGTTTGTATACCAATAATTGAGCGCACTTTTTTGGAAAATAGTGTTTCACGCTGCAGGGAAACATTTAATGTTTGTACATACATTTGATATGTGTTTTATCTATAACTTTTACTGCAGGAATTATCAAAGATAGCATGACTTTAAAATAATTAACTCTGCGTTGTTATGTTCTGCGAATATGTAAAATAAACACAATCTTATACAAACTCACATTAACATCCAGCTTTTCACACGCATGATTATCCCACCCTCTCCCCAAAACCGTGCCGCCCACACCAGCCTACTGGCAACATATCAATGAAATGATATCACCACTGTGAAGGAAAACATGTTGCTCACGGTGTAAGCACACGTGTATGTGTGGTTGAAACTTCGATAAAATGAGCTTATTTTGCTAGGGCCTCATCCTGCCAAACCGGAACCGGTTACAGCTGCCAGCACTGATCGCATCTTTGCTGATACCATGCAAACACACATACACACGCACACATCCCTAACCTCACAATCTACTTGCTGTGTGCCCGGTGTGCTAATGGGCGGTGAAGCGAACGAGTTGAAAATAATAAACTTTGCAAATAAATTGCCACTCATCTTGCCATCCACCAGCTAAGAGCCGCTGGGCCGCTATGCGTTACCGGTTGAGCGCCGGTGGGATGGTGGGGATTATTTACACTCGAGGGACTATTTATCCAATGCTGCTAGCTCTCATCCACCGACCGGTAGAAACAAAGCCCGGACCGGTGGTAGGGTTTTTGTGCCGTCTTTTGCGCCTTCTTTTCCCCTTTTTTGCGTCGATGGAGACGCCTGGTAGTTTTTGGAGGCGGGGAACCGAGAGATGGAGACGCCTGGTCGTTTTGTGTAGAGGGAGGGGGAGGGAGCAAAGGCAAACGCCAAAGGGGACATCATCTTGCTGTCGCATCCGTCTTGCTGCAGGCGACCGAGTAAGCGCTGACTGTCAATCACCGATAAGGCTTAAAATCCTTTTGCTTACATTGTTGGTTCCGTGCGGTTCGGTCAGAAAGGAAGGAGGGGTTTCGTGTGAGTGTGTTGTAGGATGCATGTGAGAGCACGTCTGAAGGAAGTAGGATTTTGAATGACAGCGTACTCACGGTTTCTTTCGCTTGCTTGAGGGCAATTTTCTCTTTTTTTGCTGCTGTTGTTGATACTGTTGATGTTGTTGGCACACCATTTATCTACCCACGGTTGTGTTCCTTTTTGTAGGATAATGCTTAAAGCTGGCGGTAACGTTACAGGACATCCCTTACAGACCGGTCACGACTGTTTTGGGAAACGAGGGTTGAACGAATACTCTTTGATACACACACACAGATAAATGCAAATAAAACATAAGAAGCAAAAAGCAATAGACGGTACGTTTAAAGCGAAAGCAAAAGTGTCCTTCGGGAGGATGTATACTACGCTCGGGTGTCTTTTTCCCCCACTATTCCTCTGCACACTATTCCTTTTTCCCAACGGCTGTATGTTCTTGAACGCAGCCAAAGTAGATATGCAAATTTTAAATAATTTCTCCCACAAGCATTTTTGTCACTGTGTGTATAAGTGGGGAAGGCATGTTGGATGTATGCGAACACGCTCTGCTACCATTCACATGTGCTGCACAGAATGGGGTTTGTTGTTGTTGTGGCTAGCGTATGTATGTGTGAAAATAATTGTAAGTGGGCTAGAAGAAGGTATCAATTATACAGTAACGTTGTAAAATATTTACCATTCGCGCGAATAGATGCGAAGGAACTATCCTACCCGGGGTGGGCGGTTTCATTTCTGTCTGATGAAAGGGTCCCTTTGGAGTGCTTGGCTGTGGTTTTTCAAGAAGGATCTTTTTTTATGTTGTTGTTTTTTTTCGCTCGAAATCGTTTACGGCCTTCAAGCCGTACACGAGCAGTTTTCTGTGTGCTTCCTGCCTTCTTTGAACTATTATCTTCCATACGTTAGGCTTTATGTGAGCGTATGTATCTATGTGTTAAAAAAGAATTTTACTACATTTTCTCACCGCATTTTGTATTCTATCTTACGAGACCTTTTTTTTATTTGGGTTTTGTTTTGTGGTAGAAATTTGCAGGTTTTCTTGAACAAGCCTGAAGGAAAAGAAAACTCTTACAGCCCTTTGTATCTCCTGCTTTTCGTACGAGACGAGATCCCTTGCTGCGAGCATAAAACGACATTTTTAAGCACTATAAAATCAGCTTTTGTTTTTTGGGTTGGTTTGTAATATGCTTCAAAATTCATAAACCATAAACGAAAGCGATTGTGCGCGTACGATTTTGCTATAGTTACAAGAATAAAGCGCTCACACAAATACGCCATTTTTTTATTGTGGAGAAGAAAATGGGAAACACATTGCATAATAAAATCATGAAACAGGGACGATTCACCGGAACGGACACTATCCACCAATGGAGGAAAAACACACACACACACACACGACAAGGTATTGGTAGCGGTTAGGGAAAAGGATATTGAAGTAAAATAAAAAAAACACAGAGTTGAGTGAGTGGGAGTGTAACAGAAAAGCAAGCAAGCGAGTAAAAACAGGGACCTGCGGTCTTTTTAACACTTGCATGAGAAGATGTCATAATTATTTATACATCTCATAAGAAATATTTAATACCAAACCGTGTGCTCAAATATAGCTCTTCAACACATCGGTAGTGGAACAAAAAACCCACCCAGCAACGAAGCAACTCTTTTCGATCTCCTTTAAGGACAAAAAGCAAGTGATTGTTTTTGTTTTTTTTACTTCTTCTGCTTCAAATTGTTTCCGAGCCTAGGTGGCATTGGAGGCTATTTTTGTGGCCTGAAATCCCACTGTGGGGCTGGTCGTGCTTTATTTTTTGTTGTCAGTTGCTTAATCGAGTAACAAGAATAGTACAAGCTATCACCAGATCTTTCATATAATGATCCCTTCATGGTCCCCTGGGGCGAACAGGAAATAAGAATAAACTGTTCTATTTTTGTTGAGTAAACACAGCTGGGATCTGTGGATTTATTGAGCTTATCGGGTCAGTTTACTTCAAATCTTAACAAGAAAAGCCGATTCAGGTTAATAAAAAGGCAATTAAGATAAAAAAAAACTATGAATTTAAAACAGTAAAAACAAAATGATGTGCAAACGCTGATTATGTTGTTTAAATTGAATACTTTGCGGTAAACGCGTTACTAAACGCCCAGAGCTATGCAATGAGTATAATTTTTCCTTTTTATATCTTTTTTCAAAGAAAAAATGTTGTTAAATTTATATCTTCTGTCTCATGAAACATTTGTTGCACGCCATTAAACATTTATATTTTTTTGTGGACATTGCAACCATTTTTAATCATATATTTTAAAATCATCAAATGCCTCTAGCTCCTACTTCTACAAAAAAGGTACTTTCAAAATAAAAAGTACTTCCTACTTCAAGCTACGAATTCATAATTGAATTGAAGACCCTCCATACAGACAAGTTGAAATGGGGTGCGACGCATGGTGCAAGGCGACGGGTAAAATGGGTAGAAAGGTTGAAAATTTATGGTTTATCTATACACGCTGCCTTATAGCGTAAGGCTATTAGGTGTTTAAGTGAGACCCCTTTGTGTATTGACACCTGACACGGCGACTCGAAGCTCCCCCGTTATCGCTGACATCCGGCGTTGCTGTCCTTTCGTCGATTATGTTTTATGCAACTCCCTAATTACCTTTTCTACCCGACACTGCTCTATCCCCCCCCCTCCACACGGTTGGACAAGCAACGAAAAGCGTAGCACGTGTAAATGCCAGATCGAGCAACGTGTTACCCGAGGGCCGTTGTCATGTTGTGCTTAAATTTTCTTGCACATTCTTTTCAATTTGGTTTTCTCGTTGTGGTTGGCGTATTCTTTGTGGGCAGAGAATCAATTTTTCCGATGACAGGCACACCCGATTGTATAAATCACAATTCTGTCACCAACTTTTTTTATGTTTTTTGTTGGTAACATGGATGAAAGAACATTAGTCTTGCTGGTATGTGTAAATATTTTTTTTTTAATTATTAAATCATGAAGTGGATTTTCCTTCTCAGCCATTTTTCTTCTCACTACGATTGTGATTTGTAGTGTCCGGTTATTTGCACACGCAGCGAGTGCAGCTGACATCGGAACCGGCGCAACATGATGTCGCCATAAAATTGTGACTATGGCGATTCTTACGCAACTTCCGGCATGTCCTGTCCTGACACTCGTGAGCCTTCCCGGCTTTTCTCGAGCAGCTCGATGAAGCATTAATAACATAAATCAACACAAATGGAAAAATGGAAACACGGAAAAAAGGGGCGGCAAAGGCCTCGGTTCAGGTCGACCTATATCTTCTTGTCTGTTAGTAGTGCAATGTGCGTTGGAATTTTGAATTGCACTTGGCCGATTCCCAGCTACCATTCGCATGGTTCCACCCTACCACTTGCAGCTATTGCCCTTGTCGCATTTTATCCGCAAGCAAAATGCAATAATTGCCGCGCGGGCAAGAATGCATTAATTTTCGGCAATCGCTGAACCGGGCTAAAGGGAGCGAAAGAAGAAAAAAAAACAAAACAAATCCCCCTTCAACCAGTCATCTAGTATCCCTCCTGGCACGGTGCACAGAGTCCATGTGCACGCTCGTTTGGATTCCCAAAAACCCGTCTGGTGGATTATTTAACATGGGTGACATTTTGCTGCCCAAAGTGTGAAAAAAATAAACCTTCCGCATTCGCAGTTTGAGAAAAAGAAAACATGAAGAGGCTAAAAACAAAACTGAAACCTTTTCATTTTGGGGTCAATTACGGCTAGCATAACTGGCACGGTGGGACAGCGAGAAGCAAAGTCTAATATGCCCCAAATGTTTACAAATTTTGTTTGGTTAAAACTTTTTTAAAATTTCTGATGTATTCGTAAAACATTTCACCGCTTTTCATAAAAAGTACTGATATTTGAATATAGGGATTGGTTTTTAAATAGTTATAGCACAGTTTCTACAATAAGCAATGAATATTCTATTGATTGTCGATTAGTTCAACTCAAATCCTTTCCTTCAATATCGAGTATGAAACCAAATATGACAATTAGAAATTAAAAGAATTTATATTGCCTTTCCCCGAAATGTCCAGTTTTTGCCCCAGTGTGCGACTTTTGCCGGCACCGCCGTTAGGCAACCAGAACGGGAAAGCACATTACTGACACTAAGTTAAAATAAGGTTTCTGGCCGCCGTCGGGTTGCGGATCTTCTACAAATTGCCTATCCCATTCGGGATGTTTCGGTGGGTTAGTTTTCATTTTACAACATCTGGCGTTTGTGTACGGTTGCGTGAGAGTGTAGTGAAGTATTTGCTGTTTTGCTCTGTTAAACGTATGCTTCACGTCCTGGTGGTCCGTTCCGTGCATTTGGTCTTTCTTTTTCACTCACAAACGTTCTCTCGCTCGCTCTCTTTCTCTCACTCTCGCGCTCTTTCTCGCATGCGTTGTCACTCTCGCTAAGCAATCTCCCCCATGGACCGATGGGACGGTGGGTTCCGAACCGGGTCCGGATTCGATTTCGTTGGTATTACTATTCCGCTGGCACATTCAGCCAGTCCGGACGCATCCCAATAACCCAAAGCTCCTCTACCTTGGCTAAACAGTGCAGTGTTCTGGTGTATGTGTGTGTGTGTATGGGTAGCTAGGATATCATTTAAAAATTCAACAAATTCAAAGATAAAACGATTTCAAGCGTATCAATACACCGTAATTCATTTCGGCCGTGTGACTTCGCGTGCACTGATAGCAGAAGTAGCAGAGTAGTAGCGCGAAACTCAGCAACACAGCAACATTCAACCTGCAACTGTGGCGTTAGAAGCGCTAATTAATTTTCATCCCCTTTCAACTTCAACCATCAACAGTGTGCCATAATCCAGTCTGCTAACGATATCAAACAGCCCCGGTAAGCGAACCTTCCCGGGGTGGGAAAAAATGCGTTAAACCAAGTCCTAGCGATCTGTGATACCCCATTGCGCATAGTGAACGCAGTCTCGTGTTGCGGAAGGCTAAGGCTAAGTGTGCCCTACAACCGTAGGCAGTTAAATTTGAAAGCAAAAGAAAAGAGAAGGAGCGGTATACGTTAAGCACCTGCGTCGAAGGGAAACGTTGGTGCCTTGTGCTTGTGTTCAATTCCCCCAACCGTGTCGATGTGTGAGTGTTTTACGCGTGATTGTTTGTTGTTCTGTTAGTGGAAAACGAGGGGACCACGGCCATCCTTTCCGGGTTTTTGTACTAGTGCGTGACGCAACAGTCCGCTGGATCAACCGTGTGTATGTGTATGAGAAAGTGTAAGTGCACGTTGTGAGATAGGGTAGGATTTAAAAAAAGGAGTATTCTAAATCAGATCAAACCAATCAAACCATCATCACATGAAGTTGGAGCTGATCGTATGCAGAAATAATAGCGTATATATGTGAAGGTGTCACATGGACTTTTTGTACGGGACTTCACCATTCTATGAAGATTTGGCACACACAGGCACAGGCATATCACACAGAAAGGATATCTCTCTAAACTACGTACACCACATGTGAGGTTAGTGTGGAATCTATCCAGTTGCTCCCTCGACTAATCTGTGCCCGTGCGTGTGGACTGATACCGCACGTACCGGAGAATGGAAGCAACCCGTCAATCGTACACGATCGTCGCTAGAACACTGCATCGGCACCAACATTGTACCCGTTTCTTCGCCATCGGTGGCGCCCTTAAGGTCCGGCCCGAACAGCCCGTGCTGGTGATGTGAGCGTCACGCGGTACCACGCGCTACCCGGGTAGGTGTTTTGCGTTTCGCCATTCCACGCCGCAATCTTTCACCATTACTCAATACCCCAACCGGCCGGTATTCTTCCTTCCCTGCCTACCCAGCCCAGCGACCTTCTCTCCTTCCCCTACTGTGCGTGGCCAAGGGTTCAGAGCCCGGTTCCGGGTTTGCGATCGGCAGCGAGCGATGGGACGGCACCCGGCCGTCAGCCACCGGTAACGGACACCGAGCGCTCGGTTTTTTAACCAGCCAGCAAACACCCGGTCCATCTTTCATCGCACCATTCGACACCGTCCACCATACCGTACCGCGCGATACACTGGAGCGCAATACGGTAACAATAAGCAACCACTACTACCGGAACGTCTTTAGTCTGCAGATGTAGCCGTCATCTTTGTAGTTATACGTACCGGCAGCAGTGCCGCTAGAACCGCTGGACCACGCAACCGATTTGTGATTACTGTGCTGTTTTACAACTACTCAAGAAAGAGAGAGCGAGAGAAAGAGAGAGAGAGAGAGAGAGAGAAAAGGAAATAAAGAGAACGAATGATAGAAAAAGAGATATAAAAAGGAAACGAGAAAGAGAAACAATACGTCGAAAGCAAACAGAAACAAAAGAAGGAAGAGAAGTAGTAGCGCAGTGTCTACTATAACTAACTACTACTAATTACTACAGTTACTACTTATTGCTACTATCGGCGTACTACTTCAATATTGATAACTACCACCACTAGCAAAGAACCACTCCACGCCCCGGCACCGGTGTGGAACAAAACGCAAACAAAACAAAACAAAACCCAAACGGAACAATACGGAAATCCAAAGATTAGAAATTACTACGCAGTAAGGCTTTAGCGCAGTTATACATATATATAAATATGCAGAGAACGGTGCGCTGTTAGAGCGGCCTCGCAGCTTTGGCGCACTCGGAATACTACTGCTACTACCTTTTTACACACACGGGGGAATCAAACAATTCCCGTCAACGCTCCGGACCAGGCAGCTATTCGGCGTGAGTAGGCTGAAACGTAGATTTTGTTATTTGGGCGAAACCTATAAAGCGGTGGATACACAACCAAAAAAAGAAGAAAAACGGCAACAAAGAGAGAATAATAATTGCAACTACAAAGCTTTAACGTACCGATTACACTATTATTGCTCTAGTTTGTAAGGCTACTACTAAAACCGCGGCTATACTATAATTACTGTTGTTTGCTAAACTACTGCTGCGGAGACTCGCAACACGTTACCATAAGAGAAAGGGTGAGAGAGGAGAGTTTGTTCGCTCGACTTTGGAAACAACACCTAGCGGGGAAGAACGTAACCAGCGTGGAAGAACGATACCTTTGATATTGGTTGTATTGCCTAGGTAGAGGGGTTATAGACGTAGACGACCCATTCGTACCCGACCGGGCACGTTGTTGGTGTGCCAATCACGGGTGTGGACCAACCAGTCCGGTGTGGACAGCTCTGTCTCAGTGCATTCCTATACGGAAGCGGACGCACAACCAAAACGGCGCGACACATGTTACCGTGGGCCAAATGACGCCAAGTGCCTCCCAGTAGTTACGCGCTACCTTACTAATAGGGGGGTTTAGCGCAGGTTTGTGCAAGTGCGGTGTATATGTGAGCGTGTGAGAGTGTGTCTGAAGGCGACTGCATATAGGCGCGAAGCAGGACAGGACTGGCGCGGTGCGCGGGACGGACATCACTGTGCGTAGTGTGCGCGTAGTGTGCGGCATAAGATGAAATAATGGCTGCCGTCGCTGGCCTGTACGGACTGGGCGATGATTCGCGCCACCAGCGCCAACGAAGACAGCAGGCGCAACAGGCCAACCAGGACAAGACGGACAAAACACCCGACGGACTCAGCGAACCGTAAGCGATTACATTTTACATAACCCATTTTCATATAGCTGCATAGTCTAGCTTAGTTAGATATATCAAGAACATTTAATCTGGGGTTTACGAAGGTTACGGTTTCGCTTTCTGCTGTTCTGATGTATCAAAACTTGTGCGCAGTACTACGAATTTCTATTTAAGTTCAATTGATAATTCCCATCAGTGAATGTCTAATTATTACAACCGTTGCCAAGATGGTTCATCAAACTTTTACTTTCTCAAATGAATCCTAATTCTTTTTCCAAAAATCGAAGCGATTAAGCCATAAATTCAATACAATACATAATTAGTGTTGGGCAATCATTGTTGCTCATCAGTGTGATTGAGTGAAGTCATGTTTTTTTATGATGAGAAATAGTCAAGACATAAGTAAAAATATATCTGTCGTACTTGAACACATTAAGCGAATCGGTAAAGAATCAGCGATAGATTTTCCGTTCATTTCACACTCCAGTAACAAAAGATCATTATGCAAAGCGTCTAGTGAGCGAACCTTCATTTCTTAACTCACTCAATTGAGAATTTTGCTCATCTCAGCTGACCAAAGTGAGTTAGTTGGTCGCAACACTGTTTGTAACCTAAACAAGTATAAAACTATTCGTCATTTTATTTAGTTTTAGTCACTAAATTAATAAAAATCGCCTGTTAAGAAAGCTTTGCTAGAAGTAAAGCCTAAGTTTAGGCACTCTAACACATTTACGCCCGAATGTAGACAATTCGTGCATGTGTTGTTTGCGATGCGTACAAAACCAGAACGTTTCGCTTTTTCAGGTCCGAAGTAGATCTTTATCAACTGGGCGCTATCAATTTGATGAGAATCGCTGTGTAATCAAATTATAGAGTATTTTACTGTGCAAAACTGTACAAGACCACTTGAGCTGGTCGAAATGTGCGCAACACAGAAGTCTGTCAATGTTTATTACGCTTCCTTCCTGCTGTGCGACTTGGAGCCAACGATCTAGGTTCTGCGAAAACAATGATGCTAACAGTCTTTTTTTAAAGAGGAGGAGGGGGGGAGGGAAAGAGAGGAGGAGGGGCGAGGAGTGCTAGAAACTGTTGAAGCAAAAAGACACTCCGAACTTTCGTAACGCGCGGTTTTATGAGTCGGATAAAGTTTTGCACACTTTCGAACAAAACTATTTTCCGAATCTGTTTCAACATTTCGCTGGAAATGGAAAAGGTGGTGGTGTTGTTTTTTCGTTTGTTCCAACCCCGGAAAGCGCATGTGGATCCGTCATCAGCTTTGTCATATTCGTACCATACAATAGAATTGATGGCTGACGAAGTGTTACCCAAGCGGTGCAACGTCACCAGCAAGAAGGCAGGCGTTTGGCAGAGGGCAAGAGGAAGAAAAAGAGATAAACTATTCCATCCATGGTTCGGTGGCTTTTGCAGAGACTCCAGCGTGTGTATGTGTGGGTGTATGGTAGCCGAGAAAACTTTGGCAAAACCGTGCGGTAATCGGTACATCCGGCCGTAAGCAATGGTGATCCCTATTTTGCGCCAACTCCATCAAATCACACACGGTTGAGGTCGGGATGAATCGTATGAGCAAAAAAAATCACAAACGAGTGAAAAGCATGTGGTGTTAAACCGAGCATTGCAATTGCAATATGCGGATAACGTGCAGCATGCACATGCACACTTTATATATGATTCGACCTGGGATTGAGCATCAAAGAGTCGGCAAAGAAAAAGAAATCCAACTTCTTCCCTGTCTACTACTTGTTTCGGCTTCTTCCTTAATTTTTCTTTTCTCTCTCTCTTCCTCTCACACACACACACACACACACATACACACAGGAATCAACACTTTCACTATGTCGGATGTGGAATGTTGATCCGATTTGTTACCCGAGATTGAGCACCAGGTGGATGGAGGTTTTTTAGCTCGGGAAACATGATTATAAAGTCGTTTCGCGTAGTTTTTTTTTTCTTTTTATAGCTTTTCCGGGTCATTGCTTTACCGAGAGAACAAGAACTCCCTCAAAAAAATGTAAAAACTGATAAGTTTTATTGGGTCGTTTCGTAAATTCTGACCCGGTGTGCCGTAGTAGAATGTGCTGGCGATCAAAAAACCATCCATCAGTCAGAGCGGTACGAGTTTGCGGTTACGGAACCTGATGTATCTATCTAAACCACTGATCTGCTTTGGCTTCTTCACTCGTTTCGTATGGTTTTGTATTTCATATATTTTGCTGACTCAGTATACACGCTCGGTCGTAGCGGACTAGCACGACGAGCAAAACCGAAACAAACTCTTCACAATTTGAAGGCAAATAAGTTGGGAAATGGTAGAATAGAATTGAGCTAGCAATCAAGATAGCGTTGCAAACAGCAGGTTCTCCTACCAGGACGAGCCCGTCACTAATGTGGGTTGTATTCTTCGTAATGGTAGGAATGGAAGTAGGGAAGTATCAAATTTTTAACCCCAAAATGGTGCTTCGACTATTTCGCCAAACAACTTCACATATGCTGATGCATTACGGAGTGAACTTCTGTTCGCAAAAAAAAGAAAACGAAAAACCGTATCCAAATCCTGAGTATGCCTTTCCTTTGTTAACCGAAACCACATTTTATTCTTCTCGCTTGGTCATGTTTAAATCATCCATCTCATGCAAAAAAAAACATCCCCTTAAGCGTACTTGTGTCGTTCTTTGATTTGTAACCTTCCTGTATCGCTCACTCCCAGCGTTGACAGACACTCTGGCAGTCTTTAGCCTGTTGCTTACCCATCATGCTCTCGTTACATCCATTTTTATTGGATCGGGAATGCTTCCGCAGCGGGTGCTTCCATTCGCGGGGCCAAACTGGAGGCTAGCAATGGCGGGGGTAAGGGAAGTCCCATAAGTGTGTGAAGCCTCTTGGACGGTAAAACTGTACATATTGACATTAGCTTCCTCACATAATTTTTGCTGCCCAAACCAGCCTCACACGCGTGCTTGTAATGCGATGGAGGAAAAATACAACCTATGGCAACGTGAAAGCAACTAATAAGGTATTTCGGCTCTTGGGCCCTTCAGCCTTCGGTGTGGCTTGAGGTGTGGAGGGGTAGAGGAAGAAACGGAGCGAATGAGCAAGAAAGAGAGGGAAATTGGTGCTATGCTTCTGCAGTTCGTTTGCCCACACTTCACATACGGGAAACACTGGATTTTGTGTAAATGGAATGGTGCCCCAGTAATAATGGAATGTAGATAATCGAATTATAAAACGTAATGGAGGCGCATTATAGTTTATGATTCATTGAGCGGAAAATCGATCGTGCCGTTGTACCATTGTGCACCGCATGGGGTTGTGGTGAGGGTGGGCAATATGACAGAGAGGTGGGGAGGTGGAGGATTTTGTGTTTGGTACTGCCACTCGCGCTCGTTTTGGAGCGTGACTGGGTCGTTTAAATTGTGCTATGTCTTCTTCTTACAGTCGGTAACGAAAGTCTTTAGTAACTTTTTAATTGAAAGCCAAACTTAATTGGTTACTAAACTTTGAAGAAAATTTCATTAAATGAATATTGTTTTTTTTTTCAATAGGTTAATTTTAATATCACTTCTTGCAACCATTTTATGGGAAAATTGGATCTTAGTTATTTTTTGAGTGATAAATGTGATGAAAAAAATTACAGTAACTTGAAATCGTATCTATACTTTTTTGTATTATAATTTTAGAGACTATTGTTTAGACTATCATGACTATCATATTTGTAGATCGGTCATCATGATTCTAATCTAAAAATAAAAATTAATCTACTCTTGAAAAAAATAGTCGGTTCTGAATCGATCCCGGACAATGGAAGATGGGAAAATCGTACCACAATCATGATGCTATCATAAGCACACATCCTTGAGCACCCGAAGCAATTGAAAGGCGATGCTCGTAAGGACGCTCCGAGACCTGGAACTGACGTCTGTCACTCTGTTGTTGCCCCTTGCACTAACAGCCTAAAAGCGTCAATATGCTCGAGAAGTGTGGTTAGAAGAGTGCCCGAAATGATGATTGCTGCTGCCTTTCGTTGTTTGGCAAATGAGCGATTGATAAATTCATGTTGTCCAGCACAATGCGCACCACTAGTACGTTCTAAACGAAATTTTCTTAATGTTTGCATTTTTTTTGTCTGCTGTGGTGGTTGAGTGTGTACTTTTTAAATGCATTGCGGCCAGGCTACCAGTATCCTTGAACTGCACACACAAAAAAACCCCTCGAGGGTAAAGTTTCAGGGTTTCAGGGAAAAAATACGACAGGATTTAAATAAAGCTCACTTAAACTCGCTGGAGATCTCGTTAAAATGTAAACTTCTCTCAGCCAGCATGAACGAAATACACTGCTTAATTGAAGCGTCTTCGTCCATCCGTTCCGTTGCGCACGGTAAAACTGAAGAACATTACCCGGCTCGTATGTACTGCCGCTTTCGTGGATGTTATGGGAACGCAACAGTTCAACCGAATGGTGGGGGTTGGAAAGCAATATGGGTGGAGCCGCGGGTGAACCGCGGGAAAATCGTTCTGAAGTCCCGGTTTCTCATTCACCGCTACCATTATCTGCTAGCCTTCCCGGCTCGTTCCCGCGCTCGTAGCGCCCGACATGGAAATCAAACCTGTGGAACCTGTGGAGTGTGCAATTTGCATGACAATCAACCTCAACTTAATTAAAACCACCCAGTCCGGTCTTTGCTGCGGCGTTGATTCTCTGAGCGCGCACACACACACAGGTGGACTGAACCCGGAACGCGGTCCGAAACGAGCGTGTAGCGTGGTATCTCAATGATTGCCTCCCTATTTCTGCACTTCATTTGAATCTCTACCCCCTTCCATCCCTCCATCCAACCGCCTTTCCATTAATGTTGGTCCGATATGGGGATAAAGCTGATTTTCTCGTGCCCAGCTGTAGTGGTCGAGTGCATTCATGCTGTCTGTAAATGGAGGGAAGGGGAGAAAGAATAAAGGGAGGAAGTTCAACCCACGGGAGAAGGAGAAAAGAGAGCTTCGAGTTAAAGGAAGGCTCTAGTCAAACACACCTGGCGCCATGCGCTCGCAAGAAATCAATAGTTTGTATAGCGAAGTAAACTCTACTACCCCCTTTCCCTTCACTCCCACCCCTCCCACACTGTAAGAAGGGCAAAAGGGGACACGCGGGAAATAGAGGCGCTAAAGAGCATGGCTTTCTAAATAATGGTATCACCTAATGTGCCACCGATACCGATAGCACGTATCTTCCTTGTTCCATCACCCTGCAGCAAACGCACACATACACGTCTCATTCAATAATCCAGGTATTTCGTGTTTATTTGTGCGGCACCAGGCGCCTCCATGCGCTGCAACACTTTCAGTGAGGGAGGGGTGGGGTTGGGGGAGGGGATATTTCGGGGAGGACGAATGGTACAATATAGCTCGTAGTATATTCCAACTACAAATTCACGTCCAGTCCGCAAAATGAGGCATGAAACACGTAGTAAACGGTGCTCCACCATGGCCGGAGCGGGACAACATTGAAATGCACTGTACACCCTGCTGGAAACATGCGGATTGCGAGCGAGACACTAATAACTTCGATTCGCATTCGTTGTATTGTTGATTAGATTTGACCAAAATCATCATTATGACATGGTATTTATTTAATTTTTTACTCATGCTCATTCCTACTCTACTGCTTCCAGGCTTCATATTGCTTTTTTTTTTAAACACACTGACGTAGTAAACCCTCTTCACCCCTCATTTTAAGGCTACTCGTCCTACCCAAAATTGGATTCCCCTTTCTTTCAGCATGGGGCATGGGCAGAGGGTTGTTGAATCGGCTGCGGCACTGCAGTAGTTTCGCGTGTCCTCTTTGCTAGCACGTTGCTGCAATGTACAACTAGAACCATTTCGGTTCTGTGTTCCTTTTGTATTGTTGGTGTAGTTGTGTCAGAGTGTGTTCGTGTGCCTATACATCGAAGTCTTATCTTTTCGTGATTTTTACTGTACACTGGTACCATGCTCAAGAAGTTAAGGCCATGAAGAAGTATGCCTTAAGGCCTAGCATACTTAGTGGATATTGTAGTTTCCTCTGTAGAGGATGATGTACCTTGCGTACCACACTGTCACAGGCACTAAGCAAAGCAGGCGCGTATGTACCTGTGTAGCATTTCTCTAGTTGACGTCACGCATGAGCTATAGAATGTCTCGTTTCATCAAAACAAAAAAAAAACACCCAGTGATCAAAGGCACAAAACAAAAATAGGAAACAAATAGAAAGAAGTGAATATAAAAGCAGCAGTCGCACAGATACACTTGCCGTATCATGTTACCTTACAAACAATGGGCAAAAAAGGGGTATTATTTTACTTGTTGATAGCCATCGATCAGTGATGAGGGCCATGCGACGAAACCATGGGCATGGCAGACCGTCTTTCAGGTTCAATACGTGAGTGTGTGCATGAAAGAGAAAACAAAGTTGGATCGACGAGGAAGGAAAGTGAGGCGTAAGTATCTAATTTTATGCTTGAGTTCACCGCATCACACCTACTCGTTGTATTACATATACCGATTGCGTCTAGGTCAACACGACCCTTCGTGGCCCTTTTCGCATATTTGTGTAGCTTAACAAGAGGGCTGCAAGGAAAAGGTGTGAGAAGGAGAGACGGAGAGGCAGACAAACGTTTTAGTTATAATCAAGCAGAAAGAAGTTCAAGTGGACATAACAAAAGCACAAAGAGAAATCGAAGGTAAGCGCACGTAAAATGCACGGCGTAACAATACAGCAACAGCAGCTGTGAAAATCAAAATAAGTGCCCGCCTAAAGATGACAGCAAGGGTAGGTGTGAAAATTTAGAGGAAGAAGTGTTTTTCCGTCCTCCCCGTGAGAAGCAATTTTACATCGTCTAAATATTTACCACCATCCTCCTACCCCGAAAGTGTTCCCAACGCCCCAATGTTACGACCAAATCCTATTCACGCCGGGCCCTGCACCTTGACGCATTCGGTTGCGGCATTCGATGACGTCCGCTAGTGGCCTAGTGGCTTACATTTTTGTTGATATTACCGCATATCCTGACCTAGTTGATACTGCTGCAAGCTACGCCACAGCGGATGTTGAAGCATCTATTGGAAGAAGTTCCAAATTTGTAAACCTCCCGCCAACCACTATGCAGCGACAAATGTGTTTATAAATTTGTTTTTATTGCTGCTAGCAACCGCTTCTTGGGTTTTGAACGATTGACAGGATGATATTTAAACATCTTTAATAACTGTCTCTCTGCAATGCCTTTTTGGGCACTTTTTATACAACAAGCTGCATAATGCATGTACAAAAAATTACACCTTATTTTATATAAAGATATTCTATTGATATTAGTATTCGTCTATTTGTTGTTTATTAGTTTGTAACAACATCTTAAAAATAATCCTGTCACACTCAATCCTATACACGGGTGGAGGTAGGATCCAAATAAAGATTCTCTCTTTTACATGCATCTTTATCTTCTCAATATATTAAACATTCACCCCCCCCCCCCCCTCCCCCCCCACCTACTTCTGTTGATTGCCAGTGCGTTCGACTGGCACAGGAAGCCATTTTTGTAAAAAAAGAAGCACATTTTACAATTGCACTAGCAATGTTCTTTATCTGGTTGGAAAAATGGCGAACGTCGACACAGTGCTTACTTATGTATGAGCGTATGCAAAATTCAACAGCACCGTTCGAACTCTTCAAACAAACAAATTGATACCAGAATAATACTATCACCATACACACAGCGGGACGGATGGAATAATTCTTTGTCTCGTTTTTTTTTCGCGCTTCACCCTTCCCCCCCTTATTGGAGGGGATGAGGATAAGTTGAATTCTCCACTCCATATTTGTTTATGCGGTCATACTGGGAATATTGATTTCGAATTAAACAAGGCGAAGTGGATTGACTTTTATCACTTACCCTTGCAGAGTAACACTCGAGCAAGTGATTGCCCTCGCGAAATTTTGAATCTTCTTAGTAGAATGATTGATGCAATTAATTCAGACACACATGAAAAACAGAAACATATAGAGCTGCATTTAAATTTCATGTGGTGCGGCTCATTATCAACACGGCCGCTAATGCTTTGGTATCGTCCCGGTAGAGCGTGCACATAAACACCATGCGCGAAGCACCATCTGGTGGCAATTCCGACAAAATGAAGCTCCTTTTTTCGAGCAATGTTTGCTGTCCCGCCAACCCCCGATTCGAGCAGTTGGACCCATTGGAGCTTTCGCATTAGCTTTCTCACTCTGCGTACTGCTTGTTTGCTCACTCTCACCCGTCGGAATGTTCGGGCAGGCTGAACTTGGGCGCGTGAAGCTTTCCGCGCTGCCGAATAACCGAACTGTGGACCGAACGTGACCAAAACAAACAAAGAAACAAAAATACACGCGTTCGGAGCTTTTTATTTGGCAGAAGCTTTACGCTGTCGGCATTGGTGCAATGCACCCATTTTGTTGGATTTTGCGTCCACGTGTCGCGTTTCTGTTGCCCGCTACAGGTTTTACATGGTATGATGCGTGCTCTTTCTCACATTCGGTGCTGTTGCGCGTCCTACATCTGGTTTGAGGGGGACAAATTTAATTTATTCGTCTCATCCTCACCATTGGAATGTAATCGAATGGATGCAAATTGGTGATTGGAATCAATGGGAAGTGAAGAAAGATAGTGCCGGTTATCGATGGCTTTCCCTCATATGCATACTACGGCACTTTCTGCCACTTCTACGTAATGCCCCACTGATGGCTTTAGGGGAATATTAACGTTACAGGATATTCTACCACACACCGGTGATATGTAACAAGTAAGCTCTGTTGTACCAAAGGGGAAACAAAATAAACAATAAACCACTTAGAGCTAAAGGTGCTGCGTGTGGTATGGGAGCCCCTGGAGCGTGGTGCGGATGACAATTCTCAACCCTCTTCTACACAACACGATCGATGACCGAATCCCGTGGTGTTCGCTATTATTAGTGCACCATTACCGATACATAAATACATTGGCGAGGCTAAAAATAGATCTCATCAGCATTCCCTCCCAGGGCCTCTTCTCAATAAACCACTAGCTGCACTCTGTTGGGATACAAAACCCACCCCGTTGGAACTATTTCTTCCCTCTGCATTCCCCATCCCTATTTTATCAACCCCATGGCAGTGCTGTCGTCGCTGTGTAACCTTCAGTCCGCTCTGAATCGCTTTTCTTCTCTGTCATTCGCTCTCTCTCTCTCTCTCTCTCTCTCTTCATTTCTATCCCCATATTCCTCTCTCTTTCTCTCTATTTCTTTCTCTCTTTCGTTGTGCTGAAAACGGCATGGGGGCTGTTGTTGTCATAACATAAACACACACAGAGGGCAACTCGTCATGCCCTTTCCAGCTGATATGGTGACGTGCGCCTTCGTCAGCGTGACACATTATTCTGATTCCATTTTTTAAACGCCTTCCTCGTGTCCGACCGGACCATCTATCCGCTATTCCCCGGGCCCTTTATTTTTGGCGATCACCGACACCGACAGTTGAAGGATGATCGTTCACCACCCGTACATCCTTTCCCCCTCTCCCTTAACCCATCCTTTCTCTCATTCACCCTTGTTTTCTGTCCCCTGTTAGCACCTGTTTGCTGGCAGGCGATCGTTCAAGACATGGTACCGAAGCAAGAATACATACCAACCAGCGATCACAGCAAACAAACCTCACCTAACCAATTAGGGGAAACCTAGGCTACATCGTGCGTCATAGAAACGGCGGCTGAAGCCAAACAGTATAGCAATAAAAATGGATGCGGTTACAAGGGGTTACCCGCGAAGCGAGGTTTTAAACTAAAGAGCGGAAACGGCACGGGGAATAATGGTGGGGGTTTTTTGCTGCGGGACGGAACCGATGCAGACCTTGAGCTTTTCGGGTGTGCGGTTGTTGGGTCAGTTTTCAGCAATCAAAACAGCTCTCGTTCTGCTCTTCCCGATGTACTCCGCTCGTTCGGCTGAGCATTACGCTGATTGTGCGCTCTCTTGCTCTTTCATTTGGCCGAAAACCTGCTGCCCGATGCTCAGAGCACAACAGCTCACGACGAAAGGCGTCCGACGCACTGTATGCTATTCCGTCCTTTTACGCTCACACAGGTTAGTTCGTTTCGCTCAAATCGCGTCCCATGATCGGTACAGCATCTCTTGGTTTCCGTCGGTTCTGCTGCAGCATACAGTGTCGGCTAGCGGACGGTGAAGATGAATCGATTCAATATGGATTTTCTTGCTCTCTCTCACACTAACATACACACTCTCATCGCACATTCTCCTGGGAAATTCGTATCGATGTTATGGTGATGGTGGAAAATTCGAAGATATGCTGCGATGGTTGCCAATTCGACCAGCTGGCTGGATTGTTGGACTTTGCCGCATCGTACCATATTCCACAGTACACACACACACACACACTTACACATACACATAGACACACCTTTTCTACTTGCCAATTTCCCAATATCTCTTCCACCTCCATCGATTTCATCCCAGTGAATTGTAACCGATTTGAAGCAATTTTCCAAATGATTTCAAGTGCTGCTCGCATAATCACACCCAATCAGACGATCGTTTGTGGTGCGGTAACCAGAAGGGAGGGAAGAATCGTAGCATCTTGATTGACAAGAAGGACAGTACTCATCTTTCATTTGCCAATTCCGTTTTCAACACCCATGTCGTACGGCAAAACTTATTTATTACTGTCGTATAATGCTTTCATTTTTCTTGTTCTCCTCTAGAAAACGATATCAGCAGTATGGTAGGCTTCCCAGTTAGAAGCTGATAGATTAATGATACTTGTTACATTTTCTATTTATTAATAATATATTTTAATTGTAATATATATATTAATAATATATTTAATAGTAACAACTATTACTTTTTTATTGTTATTTTAATTTTCGATGCAAATTAAATGACGGATTCAATTCAACTATCTGTGCACATCTGATAAACATCCCAAATAACAAAAAAGGTTATCTTTCCAACCAACTTCATTGTACTTCATTGTTGTTCTATCATGGTTTTTGCTGTTGTGTTCTTCTACGGTGGATTTAAATGCGCGCTCGGAATTTGTTTCCGAATAATTCCGGAATAAGAAATGCTACATTCCATTTCTTTACCGCTACGAAGCAATTATTCGCCTTCCCGTACCCATTCCACACGCACTCGTGTGTTGCTTGTTCGCTGGGTAGACTCCCTTTTGTTGTTATTGTTGCTCCTGCTACTACTACTGTCTGCTTAATTCGTATCGCAATACACAAATGACAGTTGGTCATTTGGCGGTAAGGCGTGGCAGTACCGGCGAGGGGTGCACATTACACGTAACTTAGCGAAACAGTCGAAAAAGCAAAGAATGGAATGGGTGACCGCAGCAACGGGGCAAAAGATGGATGGGGAAAGGGTCCGAAAATGAAAGGAAGGAGGAAATGGGAAGTGAATGTGTTAAAAATAATTTAACTCAAGAAAGCTGCCAAAACAGGCGACCTGGTTTACGGCCAACCCCGAAAGCAACAAAAACCAGAAACATCACCATACCACCCTTCTTCTTCCGTGCCGCGAACTAGCTGCAGCATCGCGAGCATCTTGGTTCACGGCTGCATGCACAGCATCGGACCTGTTTTTTATCTTTTTTTCACGCGAATGGTGACCCTGACGGGAGTCGCGCGTTTGGCTATTTGCAATACTGTTGTATGCTGGTGTTTTGTTACCATTTTTTTCTCCTTCTTCGTCATTGTAGTGCGGCTATGGCGGTTTGCGCGTTAGCAAACGTATCGTTATCCTTCGGGCAATTGATTGAGCTGTATTTCATTAGCCAATTTGTATTTGTAGACGAGCGCAAATGCTGCTAGCAGTCGGTATCAAGCAGACAGGTACAGCTCGTATTCTGTCACAAAATGTCACCTCATAATAAGGAACTAAAAAAAAGCAGATTAAAGATTTTAAAGGCAAATTGTGGGTTTAGAAAAGAAAAATATGAATAGTTCAATACATGGTAGTTAATCTAGCAAAACATTTGATTTTTATTTCTATCGAAGCTATAAAACACATGAAATGGAGACGCCTGGTGGATTTGGAAATGGCACCGTGAGCGAATGTGACGAAACGATTCGACACGGCGAACAGGGAAGATAAAGGGAATGGTTCCATAATAAGCCTCATAATGATGTTCGAGCACGTTTCCAGCATGGTTCCGATGGCTGTCTACCCCACTTCCGAGGGTGCGCCAGGATGCGTTATTTTTATCCGCATTATGTTCCTTCATAGTTGTCCTGTACCATTCATCAAATGGTCGTTTGGAGTCAAATCAATTGTGATCAAACATAATGTTATTCTCGTTAATGTGGAGAATAAAGCGTAAACATATAGAAATAAATGCCTTTAATGCCATTTGAGCAATGAAGGACATTGACTGATGTTATTAGCATTAATTAAATTAATCCTTGTTTAAATTACACTATGTTCAAATTTTATAACATATTTTGTTTATTTTTGCATGCGCTATTCAGAGCTTGTATCGAATACAAAAATGCTGATGCCTAGAAATAAACCCACGGATGATACGACGCTTTGCTATAAACAAAATAAAAAGACATACCCACGCGAACTTGATGGTTTTCATTTTCAATTGTAACATCCCACTGTGTTGCAACACGGTTGCAGAAAGCCAAAATCTTTTTGTGATTTAAAAATAATTTTTCGCCTCAGTTTTTTGTACACTAACGATAAGCCATACTCCAGAGACATGTGTTTATTGTGTGAGTGTATTTTCTTATGATGAAAGGATAAACGGCTGTTGTGCGATTGTTGAAGCACAACCTGTGAGGAGGATGTGGAGAGAGTTGGGGAAGAGAAAAGACGCACTTTAGATCCGCTACACGTGCTCAAACCATGCGCTGCTCCGGCTTTTAGGACCCTGCCTGCCTGCCAACTGGAGGCCGCACTCGATACGCATCGCATGCTCTGTGTGATGTTGCCTCATTACGGGGCACATGGACGCATCGTCGTCAAAAGGCTTCCCGTAAAACCCCGCCCCTCCGCGCATGCAATGCGGGTTTTCTCTTGTGCGAGAAAGGCTTGCATGCTTTGAAGAATGGCAGCGAACGGGATGAAGAAGTGGGTCGTATGCGGCTTCCAGCAAGAGCTCATTATATGATCCTAAACCACTTCTGCACATCTTTTGTGTGTGCGCGCATGTGTGTGTGTATGTGGGAGAGAGATAGGAAGATGGGCAGTGCTGTAGCTCTGGTAGTCGGTAGCACTAGTTTTTGAAGTGCGAAAAGCTCGACTTCCTTTTTCTCCAAATGCTGACGTAAATCAGAAACGTGTCAGTGACTCGTCCTTCGGTATTGCCGGGGTTTGCTCTCCTTTTTGCTATCGCTTGGTATTTTTTTTTTTTCCTGCGTAGCACAGATGTTACAGACCACTGTTGTGCTCATTTGCTCACCGATACTTTTAGCAAAAAAAAAATAAAACAGCACATAAAGAGAAGAGGGTTCTCTTTTAGACAGAAAATGAACGAAGGTCAGCAGGACGCGAAGATTGTACGAATTTTTCGCCAAAGCTGAGCAAGGGAGCACATGCAGAGCCTCATACTTCAACATGCGCGGTGGGACGGGGTACAGGGAGGAGGCAAATTTCCAACATGTGTTGGTGGAAGTGTGAGTGGATGTATTGCAGAGAAAGAGAGCAAAAAGAAAGGTTTCACGGAGATAAGTTGCTCGATTGTTAAAGGGAGGGGAACACGGCCACAAATTTGTAGCAATTTTGTAGCATTCGTAAGCATAACACACAACGCGAGCAACATTCAATAGACAGATTTTTGGTAAATTTCAAGTAACGCAAACAAACATTTCAATATTTTTAACAACTTAGCGCAAATATATTATGTTAAATTAATTCATCGAAAATCCAGAAATTATTGTTCAACTCACTAAAAAAAATGAAGGTTGATGTTTATTTCTTCAAAAATATAACAATGAATATCAATGAAATTCGACCGCAGGCATTAATTTCCGTTGCAGTTACTATATGATCGAGAGTCTCTTTAGTAGAGAATAGTAGAAACACGTAATTTTGCAGCAATTTTCATTTTGTTTTAAAATATCAACCACGAACAAAACGATAAATGGGCATTAGTTTAAGAAGCTTTTACATAATTTACAAAAGACAGTGGGATAATTAAGTTCCAAAATGCAAAATGCAAAACAAAATGGTGGCTAGTAATAACTTTACAGAAAAAAACGTTTCAAATACTTGAATTCTTGATCTTTTGTTCAGTTATTATTGAAATCCTAAGGTCTTCTGATTACCTAACTGATAAAATTTTTATTCTTTTCGATTCAATTTCCTCATCGATTATTTATACGAGAGTGTCTCAGGTGCACGCTTTGAGTGATAATTTGCTCCATTCAGCGTTTGATTATTACGATATTGACTATTAACATGCAGAAAGTTCAATTATTACGCTTGCATATAATTTTCACACCGAAGTAAACAATCTTGTAGGGATGAAAAGAAACACGAAAAACAATTTGAAAAGGTGTAACGAGATATTATTGAATCGTACTAATTCAATACCCTCTCAATACAGGGACCGTTCCTTGAACGCTAGATCGAAGTGAAGCCGCTACTCACGTTGACCACTGGAACGGGACAGTCAAACTAATAAATAGAGTCCAAACGGGGGGAGGGAGAGGGAGACATTGAAAAATCTCTATGCAAATGCAAAGCCAAAAGCAAGAAAGAAAGAAGTCAAATTCACCCAGCAGCAGCAGCAAGTAGTAAAAGGGGGGAAACAAGAGGGTCCCCCTCTGGTCCCGGGGTGCAGGTCTAGATCTACGTGCGGAGTGCGTGTCATGCGCATTCCGGCATGTTTATACGAGCTGCTGCTTCCCTGCTGCTCTTTTATCTCGCTCACACAGTGCTCCATGCGTTTCCGGCGCCAACCTTGTTTGTAGCTACACCGTGGGTGAAAGCGGGAAAGTCGATCTATAGGCTCACAACGCTTTACCGTTCAACATTGTATCAGGACCATGGTCACAGCAGAGACATCGAATGTACATCGAATTGACCAGAGAGAGAGAGAGAGAGAGAGAGAGAGAGAAAGAGTGCGCGAGTGAGAAAAATAACCACAAGCAGCATGAAAAAACAGAAGAGAAAAGAGGATTGTGCTACAGCTTTTTTGTTGTTTTTTTTTGTTTTTGATAATTCTTTCGTGCGTGCTGTACCGTCTTGCGTCGTCCAAAAATGGTTTGCGTGCGAAATGCGTGCGGGTGGAATGTTTCGCTTTTGTTTTCATGCATTGCTTCGGTTTTTGTTTTTCTTCCATTTTTTTTTTGTGCTCTTTTGTTATTCCTTTGTGGTTGCGATATCAGAATAGTCATACTTCGTACGAAACAAACTTGCAAACCGTGCGTGCATGGAACGTAAAACGCACAACACGGGTAGGGAACGAGCAGCTGAATGCGTAAAACTCGAAGCCAGGGCAACGTCAAAAGCCAGGGCCAGGGCAACGTCAAAAAGGGGTTTGTTGCAGGGGTGAACTTCCGCAAGCAAACCTTCACGTGGGGATGATTGGATGAAGAGAGTAGGGTGGAAATTGGTTGGAAGAGGGTGGGGGTGAAAATTCAACAATTCGTTTGTGCGTGACTGCCACGCGAACGGACGATGGAGGGGTAAGGGTAAAAGGGGATGAGAGGATAAGGAATGAAGGGAAGGATAATTCACGAAGCTAGGAAACGCATTTTGGAGCATCGATTGCTTGCTGATTTTGATCATAGCCAGTTTACCGCGTGCACGGTGATACACGAATAGCCCTCAGGACATTCATCGACGAGGTACGAGCTGTATGCCAGGGTTGTTTATGTTTTATTTTGTATCCTTTAAGCTTCTTGCTTTTAAATGCAGCATAATGCAACTTGTACAGGACTACACTGTGTGGCGTTGCAAGCTTTCGCACATGAAGGATGTACATACAAATTCATTTACTTCGTGTTATCGTAATGACCTATCCTTTTTGGTAGAAGAAGAATTATTTCGCGAATCACTAGTGAAATTATGTTCTACTGGATACCCTTACTGGTCTAAAGCTACATAATTAAAAGGAGCATTTTGTAGCAATGTAGCATAATACCGGCAGGAAGCGTTTTTTGTGTGTTAATTAATATCCACAGCCTTGATCCTGCCGTGGATTAAAAAAAAAAACCCTCACAAACACACGCAGTGGTTGCAGGTCGGGAGTGGCCGCAGGGTACATTTTTTGGAAAGTAAAAGAAGAAGTAGAGAAAAAATGAACGCAAAACAACAGTCAGCAGCAGCAGCGTACTAAACAACGGCATCAATAACGATAAACAAAGTAACGCATGCGCGCTGCAGTTCGGTTTTCAATTTGAGGGTTTTCCCCACCCAGTCTCTCCAGCCATCCCGGTCATCTTGGCCCATTGGCAAGCATGCTTTTACCCACCCAACCACACCCGGTTGCCAATTGCGGGCACGGTTCAGTTTGCTCTCTGCAATCTCTGCTCCGTGATGTCTTCCAATATGATTCGCGTGTCGCTCTCCCGGTTGCGTTTTCTCCTGTGCACGGTTCTCGTGGATGTGGATGCTTGCTCGCTTTGATCACTGATAATTTGCTGGGATATCTCCTTCTCCGCACGCATCGCACTACGGTAGATAGCGTGAAACGCAAGCGGAGCATCATTACAACTAGCTGGGAGATAGAAAAAATCCCCCTAACCAACGCTGGAAGAGTACTAGCACCAGAAGAGAGAAAAAGAGAGAGCGATATGGAGAGAAAGAGAGAGAAATAGGGAGAGAGAGGGTGATCAGTACCAAAGAATGGAGAGTTCGAACGATCACTAGCAGTTTGTCTTTTGCTGCGGATTTATCTTTGAGCGTGAAATTGCAAACAAAATCTAATTTTGCAAACAGATCATAAATGCAACTTTGCTCGAAACGCAGCAGGCCAAAAATCTTCAATCATCAACGGCAAATGGTAAAGAAATGCCACTAGCGAGATGTTGGAGAGAGGGTATTTATTTGTTGCATACACACGGCACCGCTCTTCTAATGCTCGCTCGCTCGTGGTGCTAAAATTTTCCCTGCTTGCCCACGCGCACACACGCGCATTATCGGTGCTCGCTTGCTGTTCGTCGGCGTTCGGGTTCTGGTTGTTCTGGTGTGCTCGTCGACCAGCTACCTAAAACCTTAAGCAAAGGCAGTGAACACGAAGGAAAGCAACACACGCTAAAAAGTAAGGCAGGTGAATAAAGAAAAAAATCCGACACGCAAACCAAGCAGAAGTACGGTGGCATGCAGGGCACCAAGCCGCCAGGAAAAACTCGTCGACAGTGAAAGACGACGGGCAGAACGACCACCAGCAGCACCAGGCAGCAGCAGCAGCGGTTTTTGTCGCGTTTGTCCCTTTTTTCTTCCTCGGCTATCCTGCCGTGACAACTCGTTCAACTCCCGTGATTTGCCTGCTCCAAACAACCACGCACCAAACCTTGTCCCCGTCGTGTGGGCCCAGGACCTTGGCTGTTTTCTTGAATGCGGGGCTGAGCTATAACCCACACGGTGCACGGTGCGCGCGTAAGTTGCGTCCGGTTTGTGTGCATCGGTGGTGTATGTACCGTTTCGTCCGTGGGTTTGTATGTGTGTGTGGGTGTGCGTGCGCGAAGAACGTGCGTGCGTGCGTTTACTATTAGCGATCCTCCGCTGTATGTCCGCGGATAGTAGCAGCTCTGACAAAACGGTGACGATCAGTGTATGTGAATTAGTGCTTGTATCTGTATGTGTGTATGTGGGTGTGAGTGTGTGGAGGGATCTTTTTTTCCAGATCCCATTTATCAAACTCGATACGATAAGACACAGCGCTCGGCTGGCTCGACTACACAGGTGCAATTATCTAGCACTTCACAGGAAACTTCTCCAATTGGAGCGAAAAATGACGAAGAAGATGCGGTAGATACTGCTACCATCTTCTTCTCTTCTGTCCCCATTCCTCCGTCACTCAAAAGCCTATCCACCATCAATGAACTGCATGCCGAAAGGACACTGGCAAACCAGATAGCAGATAAGAGCGTTGGAATCAATGTCTTTCCCCAAGAATCTTCGGGTTTTCGCAAATAGCAGTGTTGCAAACCAACTAGGGGTGATAATATGAAAATAGCTATTATTGAGAACGTTTGAAAAGTTAACAAGAGACAATTTATGAAAAAAAGATTTCATAGCATGTTCTATCGAAATCCACTCAGAGGTAGAAACATGGGCCTGCGACAACTCTGTTTCGCTTTCATGTGCTTTCATGCGAATTTTCATGTGTGTGTGTGTGTGTGTGTGTGTGTGTGTGTGTGTGTTTGTGTGTGTTTGTGTACGTTTGTGACGGTGTTGGTGTACGTGAACAAGGGTATGTCTTTGCTCGCACATCCTTTTTTCAGCGCCAACCGTTGCAAGTTTTCCAAGAATGGATCTCCCTTGCCCACTCGGACTCTTGAAAAGCTTGCTCGGTGTTTGACCATTTTGAACTTCCCGCTGGTTGCGAGACCAACATGAAATTCTTTAAAGCATAACTGTATGTGTACCTTTACCCGCGAAGCGAACCAAATAGTTGTCCTTGTAATATTTGCACTCTACAATGAGGGGCAGATAAGTGAAGGTGGACCTTTACACCCCTTACATACTCGTTACGTTAGACACTCTGCTTGCTAGGGAATGGATCTGGAGTGATGTGGTAGAGTTGCATGATTCTAGTATGACATTAAAATATAAAGCTACGCATACTTTTATGGGTACCATTTCAATAAAGATGTAAAGTGATATATTGATACGAAAGGTGAATTACTATCCATAGCTAATTTGAAAGTTCTTACGCCTTATGTGCCTATGCGTGCATGTATAGGTGCGTCCGTGGGAGTGCGCGCGCCTGCCCACGTAACTATCTGTGTGTGTTTGTGCGTTTGTGAGGGACACGCTGGTGTGCAGAGGCTTGTCATCGTAGAGTGAAAACCGTACCAGGGTGTGCACACAACCGAGACAGAGCAGGGGGTGGGTCGAAAATGGGGAGGGAGGGGGGTGGAGAGAGGGGGAGAAGTAAACAAGGTGGAAAATTTTACCGTTTTTCTCTGTTCTTTATTTGCTCCATATCTTAAAGGTCTCTTCACACTGTGCTCTTCAGTTAAATATGTAGCATTTTTCTGTTATGTTTATCATGCTATTAACTGCATCGTTATGGTCTTGGAAAACCGAGAAGCTTGATTACATGTAGAATTCATCATATTTTGTTTGCTTTTCTAAGCATCTAAGCCAACCGAATAATATCACTCCAACTATTTCCACTGCAAAAATGAGCAAATCGCAAATGAAAACCCAAAACCCTGCGTAGTGTTTAGCAGCAAAGATACGTCGCCTAATTCGCTATGATATGTGGTGCTCCGCAAAACGCTCGGAGGTCTCAGCATTCAACAATCAACTCGCAAAAAAAAACATTTTTTGTTGTTTCTTTGGGTCCCGTAAAAAACGGCAGGGCTCACTAGGAACGACATTCTCACGCGCTTTTGCACGCTCGCTGTATGTGTGTGGCTGTGGCTGTGTGAAACCGTGTAACGACTACAGTGCTCACAAACGTTGAACTGTTCGCATCGCTAAGTGTACGTGTGCTCGTGTGCTGTGAGTGTGTATCAAGCATCATTTAGCCGTATTTGTTCCTTGCTGCCCGTTTAAACTATCATGGAATCGTTGCTCAACTTTTCCGCGCACAAGAAAAAAAGAAGGTGTAAGTGATGCAAAATTGTAACGCAAGTGGAAAACCACACATGGCGCGATGTAATGTTTCAAGTTTCTCATGCAAGAGCCGTGCGTGAGTGTCAGCGTGTGTGTGTAATTTTTTACCTCGATGTGATTTTCGCCGAAAGTGAATAGTGCAAAGTGATGGAAGAAGTGAGGTGGAAAAGCAAATGAAACGCAACAGCAACAACATAAAACGAACGCACACGCATACACGCACACACACACGCGCGCGTGAACGTGAGCTAAACATTAAACCCCAGCCCCAACAATCAAACGCACTAGCCAGGCAAAAAGCGGATGGGACGGCCATCTTTCTTTGCCTGCAAATACCGGTGCAGGGCTGGCGATGAACTTCAATCAAACGTTTTACCCGTAACGGAACCGCTGCTTCGCTCGTGGATTCCTACACCTGTAACCGTAACCGAATCGACCAAAGCTCACAACCGCTAGTATCGTTGACAATGGGTGCTTTTAAACCCATGTTCGTCCATCGAAAATAAGGCTTTCCACAAAACTAATAGTGGATTTTCTTTCGGAATGGTATACTTTTCGGATTTTCTTTCGAAACGGTAGATAAGAAATTACTGCAATATTTTCTAAGCGGCACCAGGCGCCTCCATGTTTGATTTGGACGGACGCTTCGTACGTGGTGTTATCGATCGTTTAAAGCTGGGAGAGAAAGATACACGATGACGAGACAGCGGAAGGTTTACAAAATTTTCCAAAATGTAATCTTCTATACAAAAACACATTCACGACTGTGGTGCTATATGGGATTTCTGGTGAGCTACCAGGCGTCTCCATCAACGAAATGCCATAAAGAATTTATTGTTTATCTACATCAAACGAAATGTTAAAGGATGACTTTATGGCCTAGTTTTTATGTAGTTAATTGTGATACAGGGTCACATATGACACAAACTAAATTGGTTCCACTTTGACAAAATCCGTCATGGTTGAGTATAGTTTTATTTATTCTTTTTGATGTTTTGATGTCAATTAAGACGGCAGGACCGTATTGTACGATGCCGTATAAGAACTATTTTGTTTGCAAATCTTCCAATGAATAATCGCTGTAAAGTGTATGTGTTTCTTTTATTTAAAAATAATAATAAATTATGTTGGCATTTGACCCTTTAGTATAACTAAATAGACCAGCAGAAAAATGTTATGCCGTAAATCTGTAAAGACAGATGGTTGCGCTCGCAAACCATGCCGTGAAAATAATCCACATACAGTGTGAATTGAAAATGTATCACCCTCCCCCCTCCCTTCCCCTTTCTCCCCCGTTGCTCATTTTCCCAACCCATTTTATCCACGCGTCCGTAGTCTTTTGTTCTCTTACAACGGTCAGCAGCCCTGCAGCATCCACTGCGTTGCGCTGCTGCGAGTAATATTTTTCCACCGAACCCCGCCACAAACCAAACGTAGCCAACGGGCAAATTCTTATTAGCAGGTGCAGCACCACAACCCGAAACGAGAGTGTTTTGTTTTGTTTGAGAGAGAGTGAGAGAGGACCTCGGTAAAGAGAGTAAAATATCACCCTGAGCGTAACCAGACGGGCGTTAAAGAGTAACGCAGCAACGCGAAAGAGAAAGAGCAGATCGATATAGTTTTACCGCACTCATACAGTGATGCGCACGGGCGCGGGCGTTTTTTTGGTTGCTCCATGCCCATAGATGCCCTTTTCTCGACAGCAATTGGGAGCGGGGGTGGGAGGTTCGTACTACATCCTTCGCCGTTCAATCTGTGATGTGTGTGAATGCGTGCTACAAATTTTAAGTTCGTTGCTGACAGTAGCATTTAGTATCAATCTAACATCACGCAATGGCAACGCTAACCATATTTTCATTGCACTAGTAAATGCAGTTGAATGAAGAGTTATACATTTCGTATGACTGAAGCGTCCCTAGTAGGTTTCCCCTTTCGATTTTATGAGTTTAGTTTTACTCCGAAATGGTGAACATGCATTAGACGTAGAGAGAAATTGTCCTGTTACACGAAGAATCCCTCCCTTTCGGACACATTCAAGGTATAGAAATAAATGCGAGTAGGAAAGAGAGAATGATAGAAAGAGAGAGAGAAAGGAGAAAGGTTTTAAAGAAAGCAGAAGCCACGAGAGTTTGGCAACGCTTCGTGCGAAGCCTACCCAATAAGCAGAGAAGCTCACGGAGCTGTTGCCGTGAAAATGTGTATAGCACCCTCTCAACACCGCGTCCTATCATTTTCCCGTTTCCATTCCATTCACTCATGATCAGTTTTCCTCTTTCGCACACATTCACGAAATACAAGCATATGTATACACAGGCACAACAACTACATTCCTGCACTGCGTCACTATTTGCTCACTTGCTCCTTGCTTTCTTTGTCTTGCTCTTGTTTTCCTTCTGGTTTTTGTTCTTGTTTTCTCCTTTTCCACTCCTATCTTACTATTAGTTAGCTCAAAAACAAAATCAGATTGCTTAGAACGAAATTCATGTTCTTAAGAAACAAATCTTCTTCCTTTTTCTCCAAGGAAAATTTGGAAATTACAAATACATTGACAATACAAGTCTAAAGCTGGACTTACTAGTTTGCTTACTCGACGCACCGCGGTACTGAACAATACACATATACGCTTGGCAAATGCATTCGATTACGCTTTTGCGTTTCTCTGTTCTGGATTTCTTTTTTATTTCTTTTGCCTCCTTGCTGCCCCAACCCGCTCTACTGTCAAGCACCCTCTTAAACAAAAGTTTAGCAGCGGGATAAGCGTTGAATATCACGAACAGCGTTGGTTGGTGCTGGTGGTGTGGCAAGCAAAGGCTCGCAGGGAGGGAACTCTCCACTCGAGCGCCGTACTAGGCTTCCGACAAGTTCCTGCTTACCTTTGCGATTTCTCAAGTGCTCGTTATGCTTGCACGGGAAATCCCACACTGGGTGCGTGGGTGCGGTGCAGCACGAGGTTAGGGGCTGGAGGGATGGGGCAAATTGGAGGAGTGCACGGTTCAAGTGCACAAAATGGTGCCCCATTGTCGAGTGTAGACTGGCACTTGGAATGGTGGTTTCCTTTTTCTGCTTTTTGTCTTCTTATTTGCGAAACCGATAACAGGGCATCTTCGTCTTACCGAAACCGATTTCTCGCGCTGTTTTGGACACCCCGTGTACTTGTGGTACTTGTGATGTACTTTGGATTTCGTATTCACACAAGACAGCGCATTTTTTCAGTTTATGTTTTTTGTTTCAATATTATTTTGTTTTATTTGTTTACTGAACAGCTGTGAATTTACATTATTCTTTTTTGAAGCAATTTCTTGCTAAACAAATTGCCCTAGACTAGATTAAAATTGTTTCAATAGGTCTATCAAATTAAGATCACATAATAGACTTCAAAAAGTTGCTACATAAAAATCTTATTTATTATTTTTTCATTGTATACTTTAACATTAATATAACGATCGTTCTTGAGAAGAAACATTCCTATGAATCTTTGACAAACACTCATTTGAATCAAGAGACCTCTATGAAATAACTCAACAACTTTCAGAGTACTTAAGAAATATTTGAAGATTTATCATAACATTTTTAAAGTATACCTATTTATTTCATTTTTCTCTGTCCGTAGTCCTTCCAGCTTTATATGAGCGTTTAATATGTTTTTTTTTAACTGCCACGCTTGAGATGTTCATGTTTTTTTATAGTTTATACATTTTTTATAAAGATCATTTAAGTGATTTATACAGCTTTTAAAAATTAAATCTTTTTTATTAGCCATAAATAATCAAATTGAATCTTAACCTAAGATACAATTTAAGTTAGTATGGAGACATTTCATTTCTCTACACACAATATTCTGAGTCTGATTAAAAATTCGTTCATTTTCTTGGACCTTAAATCAAATTCACTCAACACTAACAATTCATGCTCAATATGGTTTTAATATAAAGCGTTGTTTGGAACTCCAGTATCACTCCTTGCAAACTAGTCTTTGGCATCATGCGGTTTTTGTCGTTTGTGTGTCATTTAAAAGAATAAAATAAAAGGTAAACTCGTAATCAACAGCATGAGTGGTCATTTTTCCAAGTGCAACATTCACACCTACCAGCTTATGGTGCTTCACATGCCTTTTTCGAACTCTTCCTTGGCTAAACAAAAATGCTAAACGATTCAGCAGCATGTTTGAAACGTTTGTGTAAGTGTGGTTCCGTCTTGCGAACGCGTGGCCGTATCATTGCCCACAATTACGCGCACATGTACGGTTGCACACCAGTAGTGACTTGATGTACGGTAGTATAGGCAATCTGCTTTCCTTAGCCGTGCATTAACCGTCTACCTCCTACGCTTCTTTTGTTCAACATTTAAACCGGTTGGCGGTTGAAGTATACTCACCAGACTCGTCTTCTAGCAGGTGTATGTAATTTTTGTATGCTAGCTTCATCCTATTATCTCTCGCTCACCCTCTCTCTCTCTCTCTTTCTCTCTCTCCTTCTCTTTATCGTTATATACCTCTCTTTATTTCCCTCTCAATCGTAATGCGTAACACGCATACGGAGGCTTCCGAAGAGTTGGATACACAAGATACACTTATCCACTAGCGCCGAGTAGCGAACTCTGACGCTGCATGGCAAACATCCCGTCCGCTGCACAAAACCCGTCGGGAAAAGAAATACAAAATGCGCAAACGTGCTCCAACTCGTTCGCTCTTTTTGTTTGTATTTTTTTCCCTACCAGTGCTTGATCAATCAAAGCGAACGTGTAGGAATGTGAAGGATGAGCTGTTCGGGTCATCACTGACAACATCAGTTTTTTTTTGTAGCGTTCAGCTTAAAATCTCCGATGGACTGTACGGATCCAAACACGTGGTTTTAGATGAGAATAAAAAAACTAGTAAGCAAGAGAGATAGAGATAAAGAGAAAAACATATAAGTGAATATAACTAATAAGCAGAAGTAAAAGGTAGACTAGCAAAGGAGACGTGTAATAAGAATTGCAAAAAAGACCCATTGGGCTCAAATATAAGTTGTCGACCCTGGTGAACTGTTAAAACGAACGCACTATCTCAATATCTTTCCAAAGCTTCCCAATTTCATGGTCCAGAAAAAGGGAAATCTCAATCCTTTGTTGCAGATCCATGATCTACATAAATTTTATTATTTTGTTATCAAATTCTAAAACTCCTTCTACTGTTGAAAACAAAGGTCAGGACATCTTTCGGCTTGTAATTGACCTTTATGAGGTTACTTCAAGGCGATATCTTTAATTCTCACAAAAACGTTTCGTTCGAACAATCTAAATTGTGTTTTACCAACGTCCAGGGTCCAAATAATGGAGAAAACTCCATCTCCAAGTTGGTTGCAGTGGCACTTTCATGGAAACAGTTACGTTGCGTCGTTTCCTGGACACGGCAAGGGCTAAGAGGCTCACATTAATCAATACTCATTAGTATAGATTTGCACACCGAAAGCTTCACACGGGACCCTTTGCTCTCTTTCTTTCTCTAACCTTCTCTTTTTCACGCACACGTACACAGTATCTTCCTTGTATCTCTCTCGCAGTGCAAACTCAGGCGAGAGATCCGTTTTTGCAAGGCTGAACGTTTCCTGTGTAGCAACGCGAATGCCTAGGTTGATGAGTTGATTTCTTCCATTTGCGAAAAGAGAAGCCTCATCTACAACGTTACAGCTCCGCAAATAAGGGCAATAAGAAGCGATGGCGCTGCAGCCAATAATGTTCGGAGGGCAGGCCAAAGTGCCGTCGCCGGCATCCGGAGATCCACACCGGAACCACGGTAACGCTATATGATACCATCTGTCATATGCATCTAAACACGATGAACATGACTCACGGATGTACTGCAGAGGAATTCATTTTTTTTAATGGAAAAAAAGCTGCTAGCAAATAAATTGTCGCTGCTAAAGAATTTTCAGTCGGTACAGTTATCAGCAACGTGCTATTGTAAAATGGGGGGGGGGGGGGGTTGTTTTATGCATACCGAGACATATTTGTAATTTTCACAACTTTGCTTCATTTATCGTCGGTGAATGCAACCATTTAGGCTCTATTAAATAAGTTGTCAGTATTACAGCCATAGGTATCGTTCAATTTCCATTTCCATTTATTCCAAGGAGATAATCAATTGAAAGACTTAATTTAAGGCACCATTCACTGATAATGGAGTGAAAAAATTATAGGATATGTGTATGTGGTTACTGTTTGCAGCCGAAGCTCAGACATATCCTCTTTTCGGTACGGGTATTACTGGTAGCATCCAGTCTATCCATATCTATTAATGTCCACACCAGGCGCAGAGTACTTCACGCCATCCAGTGTGCTTGAAAGGGCGTGCTAGTACAAGGGTTTTCATCTAATCAGCCGGTTTCCCCCTTCCAAGCTTCCTAACACCCCCCCCCCCCCCCTCCCCATCAACCCCAACCGATGGGATACATGACTTTACTCTGTACAATGTACCGCAGTTGTTCTCCGGTTACATTGCCATCCCCCGAAACAACAATCGTTCGGCCAACCGTTCGCTACAACATCTTCTGCAAAAACTTGTACACGCATACACAATCACAAGCAAAGAGCGAAGAAGCTCCGAGCTCCAGTTGGAAAATTTGCTGAGGTCAAAAAGAAAAGCTGAAGAAGCGAACAAAAACACAAGAAGAGAAGAAAACAAACACACAACACAAAACCGTACAAGAAAAACGGATGCTGGAGAGAGTTTTCACGGAGCGTGTATCTTGTAAACAACACGAACAGCGTAAGAGAGTGAGAGAGGGCAAGCGACTGAGAGCGAGAGCGACCCTACACAATTACACACAGCCAGACGAGACTATGCAGCGACTCTCTCGTACAGGTGTGCTCTGACAAAACACACGGAAATCGACACGAGCACATGCTGTGTGGAGCAATGCTAGTAACAGCTAGTAGCCATAATTATGGCGCTGCAGCAATGTTTGCGCTGTCAGCGGGGCGAAACGTTTGCCAAATGGGGACTGATTTTTGCCCTGGAACGCGATTTTTTTAAATGTAGCTTATGGACCGAAGGCAGTTATTGCTTTGTACATCTGTTTTTAATTCCAATGCCTTTGAATACACTTTATGGCATCCTAACTATATGGACTACACCGCATCTTACGCTTTTGAACCAATGAATTTCAATAGGGAAAATCTATGAAGACAAAAAAACTAATGAAGCAAAGGATACAAACGAGAAAGAGAGAGAGAGAGGGAAATTAAGAGAAAGAGAGACAGTGTGAGAGATATGGTAGATGATGAGAATTTGCCGCTCTCCATTGCTGGAAGCTGCAGATGACGATGTCGTTCCACATATATCCTGGTTGCGGGGAAGTTGCGTGTGTGTGTGCGGTGGTGTGATAGCGGACTATTGCTCTCACCAGAACCAATGGCAACAACGCCATGTACCATCGCACTACCAACAGCAGCAGCAGCAGCAGTAACACTAGCAGCAGCAACAGCAGCGACTGCGGCCTTCGGATTTTTCGGCACACTGCTGCAGCATATCCTTTCGGTTTCGGCTGTCGCTGTGTCGCTTCAGTCGGCATCCGCACTCACTGTCACCATCGTCGGTGTAACGTCGCGCGTGCTACTGCTTCTACTGCTCTGTGTGTGTATGTGTGTGTGTGTGTGCGGTACATACGATCTGTACGATTATTGAGAATATCCCGTGTTGTTGGATCCCGCTGGACAACAGTGGATCCACCTAGTGGGCTAGTACTAGGGGGCCACCCAGTACCAGCATTACGTTCTACGGCAGATGGAACATCCATTCCAATGCAACCATCAACTACCTACGAGCGAACCTGGATTCCAGCTGTCCAGAGTGTCTGATGCATCGTAACCGTGATGCGTTCCGCTTTTCTTCGAACGTATCGGGATATGAATTCTCCGGCTCTGTGCAATCGGAAGATAAGAAATAATACCGGAACTGTTTCAGCGCTCAACAAGAAAAAAAACCCTCGCCCTCGTGCGGTCGACTACAATTTCCTGAAGCTTTAGTGCTAACATAAGTTGCCCACATGTGCACGCTGCGAAAGGAAAACCTATTTTCCCAATCACATTTTCTCACTCAAGACCTCTAAATCTCTTTCTCGCAAAACTCTCACTCCCGCTCCCACCCCTCTAGCTGTTTTCTTTTCTCTTTTTTGATTGGGTAAAGAGTACTGGAGTAGCATCAGTGCGGCTCTCTGACCTTTTTCTCGTATTTGATCAAATCCCGCACCCGTTCATCTAAAAGGATGACCGTTCATTTCTGTACGGCCTCCATCCAAGGGTGCTGTGTGCATATTTGTCTGTGTGTGTATGTGTGTACCTGTGTGTGAATGTGTATAGCATTATTTTTTTCAGTGTTGAAATTTTTACTCACACAATGCTGACGCCGGGCCATGGTACTGTTTGTGTGTAAAGGCCCTCCGCCCTCCAACACATCGCAGTGCACACTAATGCGGAAGCGTCCACCGAACCAAGTGCAATCCACTGAAGGACATTTCTTGAAGCATATCCTTTACAGCACCCAACCACAAATGGAGGAAAAAAGACACACATGTACACATATACAGGCGCGCATATTGTAGTCGGAAACGGGCTAGACAGTTGGACGCTGCCCTGTTTTCCAACCACTCTGGTGGGTCTTTCCCAACACCATCCGAGTCTCCGGGGCACCAGTGCGCACAGTGCCTTCCGCGCGGCTGAATGTGTATGTGTACGGTTGGGCTGTCTGTGTGCGTAGAGTCCATCCTGGAGTGAGTGTTCTTTTGTTGTTGTTGTACTTCTTCCCAAAACTATCCTTTCATCACCACCGCCTTATCACAACCTGCCTCCTTTACGTTTTGGTTGGAAAAATATTCCACACCAGTGAAGGATGGTGCATCGTGCATAGTTTTACATTACATGTTGATCGAGGAAAGTTTCCAATTCTGTGATATCCACCAAATAGCTAGGACTCGGTGTTATTTTTTTAGCATTCCCTGTGCATTTTGATGCATACAGAATTGCGCTCAAACAACTTCAAGGGCTGAACGCAACGGCCTGAAAACTGTCCCACACGGAATTCTCGGTGGTCACCACCGGTATTCGAAAATTGTTTCCTCCAAAATTACGATTTTTTTACTGCTTTGCTCTCCGAATGCCGTTGGGCAAATTCTTGCCACAATTTTTCGTCGAGGACGTGAGGTTGCGTTCCGCAATGAGGGTTGGATATCAGATCGACAAAACCAAGCAAAAAAATAACAAAATACAAAACCAGTATCGGCTGGGGATGCCGACTGGTGGCACGGTCCTGGCAAATTTTCCGCAGACTCGTTGGAGCCTTTTTACGGCACCCGACCGACACTGTGTGAGGCTGTGTGTGTAGGAGTTGTAGTTATGCGTGCATGTGTGCTTGAGTTGAGAAATCAAAGACCCCCGGAATGGAGATAGGTTAGTGTGAGCGAGAACCGTAACCGTCGAGTGCTCACTAGGAGAGATACGCGTTATGACAGTGCTTTTGCTGCCACTATTTCTCTCTCACTCCATCGCTCTCATTCACTCTTGCTCACTCTCTTTCTCTTTCTCTCTCTCTCTCTCTCTCTCTCTCTCTCGTTCTGCATCCCTCCATACTCCCTTCGTTGTTAATGCTGGTAAGATTTAAGTGGCAAGAATTTTTCCTACAAGAAACACAATAATCAGCACCCTGCAGCATCCCGCATAGTTCGGTGCGGTATGTCACACACACGCACACACCGGTGGCTCTTAATGAGCCGCAGAGCATTGGTTTCTGCAACGTTATTGCCCAGACTCAGATGTCAGGTGTAGTTTGGCACGCGAAATTCCAGTGTTGCCAGCTTGTAAAAAGGTGTTGGTGGCCAGGTGCGAAATTTAAGATTTTTTTTGTATTGCCTTGTCGTGTGACTTCTGTACCAACATTTAGACGTGCTCCATATCTGTCTCGAAATGGAGAGCGAACGAAAAAAAGAGAGAGTTCGGCGAGAATTTCGTATGCGTGAGAAAGCTTCGTACGGCAAGTGCACATCTCACGCGAGAAATGCGAGACAGTAGCTTTTAGGGTGGAATTGAAAGCACACCAGAAACGCCATAGGGACCGAGACACATATCATATTTCGTGCGCGTGCTGGTCGCCTTCGGGAGATGTGCGTGAGAGGGGAGGAGGAAAGATCGGTATTGTTGGGTACAGTATCCTGGCACGATCCTTCGGCAAACGTTGACGGATTTTCCGGTTGTGTTGAGCGGGTTTTTTAAGGGAGCGGGGTGGGGAGAAGGGAACCTGGTCAGTGCGTGTGTGTGCCCCATACTCCACTCGGCAGGCAGGCACTGTACTTGCACTGTACAGCACGTTTTTTTTAAACCGGTCAACATCGCTATCAGTCCGTCGAACGTCATCAGCGGGTCAACTTTTTGCGAAAAAGAGAGGAGTTCAGGGCAAGGAGAGAAAGAGGGGAGAATTGTAGCCCTTGTGTGTACAGGTCGGTACTGTTTGGAATCGGTCAGCAGTTACTACGCGTTCCTAGTGAGAAAGAGCTACTACACTGGTCGGTCGGTTTCGGTCAAGTACGGTGCCTCACACTCACACACTGTGCACCGAGCGTGTTCTGTCGTATCGTGCTGGGACGCTCGACACGTTCAGCCATCCACTACGCAACGATCACTGCAGCTAGTCGGCAGCAGTTGTCTGACTCTCTATCACGCCATCTGTTGTGTCACCTAGCAGGATAACACCTTGGTACGGTGTGCGGTTTGTAGGGAGCTCAAGAAATACGAGATCTCCCACACAGAGCCAAGCGAGAACTCACTCAGCAAGCCGCTATCTGTTGTGTAGTGATCTGGCAGAGCATATACGGAACTGAAGGTGTAGTTCGAGCCAGTGGAAGCAAGACACTGCCGAGGTGTGTTTGTGATTGTCTGTTGTTTTGTCCGTAAGCTGCTGCTATCGCCGTAGAAACTGGGAATGTCGAGAGTGTCAATTATTTGAATATCCTATTTTTATCCAGTTTTTCTCTTCGTCCACTCCAACCCAGGACGCAGTACACAGAGTACAAATGTTTCCAGCAGTGCCCGAAATGTTAACCAGCACACGTGCAGCTTTATGAACCTTTTCGCCGGGATGCCACTGTAGTGGCTAGTTGTGTGTGAGTGCGTGTTGGAAAAATAGGAGCAAAATCGAAGTGAAAGCCTGTTCCGAAACCGTGTTTGGATGTCGGTGGTTGGCAAGCGAAGCGTGGAAGCCGAAGCAGATGCGCTAATTTGTGCTGTGACGTGTCTGTGTTCAATGTGTATTTAATATGTGTGAAGTGGTGCGCTGTGTTACGATGCGGTGCGTTTAATGCTGCAGTGTCGGACCTCAACAGACTGCCCGTACCCGTCCTGTACCAACGCGTCGAAACGAACTATCAACCGAAACTGACCAGCGATCAGGCGCTACCGCAATCAACAGTGAAAGACGGTGTCGAACAACCCGCACACGGCAGCGATTGCAGTACGATCACCCGGTGCCGGTTGTCCTCCGGTGCCGTAACGAAGGGTGAAGCGAATAGTAGCACCACGACAGAGTACCTACCTATACGTCCAGATTGTTCCAAATCGCTCGCGGGAATTATTCGACCGAGCGCGTACTGTACAGTGCCGGATCCGGCCGTTCCAGCTACTTCAAAACCACTGCGCTATCTTTTGTCTATACACCTGTCACATACGTCTTCCTTCCTATCTATCTTCCTCTTTCTCTATCTCTCTCTCTTTCTCTATCTCTATCAAACTTTCCCTATTTTCCCTATTCCTGCGAGTCTATCCATAACCCTCCATAAAAAAGGTCCTTCCCTGTCAGAACCAAACCCCATCCCTCAATAAACGCAACCGACCGCACCGCGAAACTCTCAACCGTCCCGGCGACGAACACGATCCCGGTCTGCTGTGTACATCTTTGCCGGACACAAGCCACTATTGTTGAGCCATTGGTTACCTATTTAAATGCAAAACCATAATCTATCGCAAAGATAACGAAAAAACGCCGTGTAATTCGGCATCAACCATTTCTCCGATAGATTTTGTTGAGAAATGGGGCCTGACGCCAGTACTTGGGCCCAGACAAGAGCCAGTCAGTTGCGGTGAAAGTCAGACGAGCGGTCAGCCCCCTCTTCTTGCGGACAGGTAATTCTAGACCAAAACTGAAAAAAACATACTCGAAGTGCTCGGTACCTTAATATCTGTCTCACTATTCTTCTAAATTCGGTTTTGTATGTATGTATGTGTTCCTGTTATAACCTATCTAAATAACGATGTCATTGAACCTAAGATTGTATGACTCTAGAAGTCGTATGTCAAAGAGACGCGTATGTACCAATGAAGATGTCTAAAAAGCTGGGAGCTCCTCAGTATAGAGCCCTTGCATCTCTGCAACTCGAAAGTTGAAGCTGTTTCTCAATAATGCCAATAATGTCCAAATCGTAGAATCTTCAATCTTCTAGAATCTTGAATCTTTAGAAAAGGGGTGCACCGGAATCAAACTCGGGACGCGGTCAGAATATATCTTGGCCAAGGATGTTAATTTAACCTCGACAGATCTATTTTACAAATCGTAAAATACGCTCTGGATAGCACTCTTTGTCCAATAAAATCTAGTTCTAGATATGTCTGGAGACATGCTGGATGTGCAGTCCCGCATTTAATGTGCATCAAGTACGCCTCATCAGGAGCAAGATAACTGTTACATTTTTATTGATATTTGATGGTGCAAAACCCATCTTTCCAGGAGTGAGGAATCCATCAGACTTGCACCATTTCATCGCAGCTCACTATATACTGCTGGAAATAGAATTGGTTTGTCAGGGTCACCCATCTTTCTTGGTGTGTCTCCTTGCTGTATCTGTCTATGAGTCCAAAATACACCACCTCGCATCTCGAAATCGTTGACGATAATCCGATTAGCTAAAAGCCACGACCATCCGCCAGTCTCCATTGTTCAGCATCTGGGACCATTAAAATTGGAGCACAAATTTACTAGCCAAATCACCCGGAAGGCAATACGGAATTCAACCCAAATGCTACCAAAAACTCCATAGCGTATTATTCTGGGTCTCGTATTTCTTCTCTACTACATCCGGTAGAGCGGGATCAGCAGACGAATACTCCGGTTCCAGCCATTAAACCTTCATCAGTCAAAATGACGACATGGTCCGAAAACCGGAACCTCGGAACACGAGTCTGGTTTTCACGAGACCGCTACCGTGGAGTCGACACATTGACCAAAAAGCTGTTGTGGTTTTCGCTCTGGCGGTGTTTGAAGGGACAAACTCGCGTGAAAGATTCTTCAGTGCTGGGTGAAAGCTAAAGCTGGATGCACTTTATCACTTCCTTCGCCAGGGGTTTGACACCGCAAATCGTGGTGTGCACGGCGAGGTTTTGTATCCATCTGCAGGAACAACGCCGTTAAAACTACACACGTATAGACATGCGCTAAGAAGCACTTAAATGACGCAAATGATTGGCAACGGTTCCCGGCACACCCAGTGGATGATTGGAGGATGATGTTTCACCCCTCTCCGGTACGAACATTATTCGTCTGACTCATTCGATGGTCGATTGAGAAGTTTGAATTTATTCGAATTTTATTTCTCACCAAATGTTTGCTCTTCCCGCACGGTGACGTTACGGATCTGCGAGTTTTATAGTCGCGCGACCATTGAGTATTTGCTATGAATCGCCATTTAGCATTCCGGACACTGGGTGCACCCGGGTGCCCGGGTGCCCGCTTGGTGATTGCACCAAGAAACTTCGGTCAGCAGTGGAATTGACCGTTAAAAATTGATCATTATAGAACCATTGCGGTGGTCACAGACAGATGCTGAACAGATTATGTGTGAGTCGGTCGCTTCGCTATCTAGGTCAGTCGATTTGGCTAGATAATCCGCGCGTTTTACACATAGTTATATCGCTATGTTTCGGTGTTCTATGTGCGATACGATGCAGTTTTGCAGTGTGTGGTTCTACTTCTTGGCAACAGCCGCAATGGTGGCCGGCACCAGGGTGCAGTTCACCGCTTGGCACCGCTGCACTTCTAGGGAAACTGAAGGCTAACGCTTTCTTTTTCTTGCTGTTACGTTTCGGGTTTTGGGTACATTATTGTACATCGCTTTCTGGTACTAGCTGTATATTTCATTCGTCTTCGAAAGCTTTCTCTCCAAAAGAATGGAAAGAAAAGAAACAGAAGATCATAAAACACTGGAACATAAAATGGCACATGGCTACGAATAAAAAAAAACCCTTAAAATGGGAAGCCGCTGTCAAATCCGGGAGCAGGGGAACAGAGGCAAAGCTACGGGAGTAAAAAGCATGAATAAAGCTCGGCTGGAGCCCGTAGTGGAGCAGAATGTGCAAAACCACATCGCCACGTATCCAATGACCCAAATGTTTATGCCACTCAACCCCAGGTATGGCATCACAGTACGGTGTGCACGGGTATGCAGTTGGCTCGCATTTCGGACGGTGGCACAGGGCTCCTGCGGCCTGGTTGCGACTAATTGCTGCCTGGAGGCAACCTTTCCTGTGTGTATGCATTTTTTTATTATTATTTTAGCATGATGTTACCGCATGGCACACCGGCATGGCAACAGGCCAGTTTGTCATAGAAGTCGACTTTTAGGGCACCGTGCAAGCTGTTTTGCAGATTTTGCTTCATCCGTTTTTTTTTAACATACTGGAATACGGTCCCCAAATATGCTGCTACCATCATGATGACGTAGCAGATGACATTAGACACCAATTACCTATTATGCTGGCAGCCAACAACAAATGATAATAATTTCGACATAAATTGACGAAAAAACCCATTTGGAAACATGACCAGAAAAAAAGTTTATGATTTTGATCAGTATTCCTTGAAATGAAATGATGGTATGAGCATTTTGTTTTGCTGGCATGGTATGTCTTGAACGCCTGAAAGTATGCAATAATTGTCCCAGTAGGACTACTGTTAACAATCCACACATAATCTTCAAACCTTTTATGTTAACTTAACTGTAAGTTACCGCTGGTTCCACTGGTCTACGACAACGGCAATGGCTTACCATCGAACAAAAGTACATTTTGTAAAACAAATTGCATAGTTACTGGCGCCCCTGCATTGAATACAAAGCTTAACGCTGTGGGCCATTCTGGACATAATCGTACACGTATTCCATACCGTATTTCTTTGTTTTGGTTTGGTAAACAATATTCTACCCTACCAACTCACTTCCTAGATGCTGTTTCAACAACAAAAGCCTTTATTAAGAAACAAAGCACAAATCCCGACTGTTTAGCATTCTTGTTTTATTTTTATATTTTGTTGTTGTTTTGCTGTGGTAATGGAAAAAAAACAACCCACTACTCTAAAGCAACACTATCTGCCACTCCCATGCAGCCTGTAACCAGAAATGGGTATCTGCGCGAGAAATGAAAATTAAATGCTTTAATCTGCCAAATACCATCGGAATCCCACGGTCCATAGCCGGCCCGAACGAATCGACTCCGTTCATCCATGATTGAGCGATTTCCATTTCATTCCATCGCAAAACGCACCCTCAGGAATGCCGCTTCGCCGGGCCACATTCCTTACGCACCCGGAAGGCGCCCGAAAAGAAAATGAAGTAGAAGAATAGGAAGGGAATACAAAAAAAAGGCAACGCCGGCGATGGCTTCGGTGAATCGGGCGCACCCAACCGGAAGTCGATACAGACCATTTCGATTACGATTTACGACGCCCTACACCCGGGCATAAAATGAGCTCGTCACCCTTGTATACCGTGTGTATCAGTACAAAAAAACCCGGAACACCACCCTTACCCTCACATGACCGACCCCCCTTCCCTTCCCTCACACTCACTCACACCATCTCATCTTACAGTATTCGTGTTTAGTTCTTCCTTTACGAAGCTCTTATCCTGCAGGTTCCTTTTTCTCCGCCCACAAACCGTGCCCGGAATGAGTACGTTTCCGCTATCCGTGAAGCACTTTTCTAAGTTTTCACAATTAATTATGGCTTCCTCGGGCGCAACGGGGCCATTTTCACTCCACACAAAGGGGCATTGGGTGTACACGAGGTCGGACAGACATAACAACAAAATGACTAGATAAAAGCAGATGCATCGAAGCATCTTCAGCAGGACTGGGCAAAGCATGTAATAGAGGGGTTTAGCGAGAGACAGACAGAGATAAAGTAGGTGGGTAGGGGTGATATCTTCTGTTAGGAAAATAATAAGCCAACGCTGACCGTTTGTTTCACTGCTCGCCAGAGCATCATGGTAAAGAGCAAAAGGGAAAAGAACGACACAAAAAATACATTTACTGCTTCCGGCATTGTAAAAGAAAGGTTTCCTATTGTAAAAGAAAGGATTTTTTAAACGAACCTCTGTATGAGTTGCATTATTCCACCGCGTGCATTTTCATACGCATCGTTTAATGGGTTTTATTACGCGAACTATTACGCGATCATTTATACTGTAACTTTTGGTTTTTTTCATAAATCCTAATCAATATGTCCGACTCTTTAAACCATATAACAACTATTTCAACGAACAAATGTTGTAGTTTGCAAAATAATTAAATGCTATTTATACAAAACACCAGGCGACTCCATCAGTGTATACGGGCCTGCTTACGAATTAATTCCATACGTCAACCATCACCGCAATCGATCACCAAATGCAGTCAGCTGGCCTCAGTTTTCAAATCAAAATGATTTGATTTTGAAAGCCGCATTCTCAAAACGCTAGCCGTTCTTTTTTCTCAGTACTTCTACAACCTTTACTACTAACGTTACCCATGTGGTTCTTTACATTAAAGCCCGCCAGCACTGCTTTAGCGCACAGATAATTATTTTAATGCCAAAAACCGAGAGTGCTTACGGTTTGATGACGCACAGTTGTTATAAAAGTGGGTGGGGTGAGCCGGGGGGAAAATCCAATACAACTAGATTTCATTAGAAGCAGCGGAATACAAATTTAAACCCACTCACACAAACACAAACACACCCACACAAGTGTACTCAAATAATGAATCACTTCAAATCAGTCCGATCAGCCCTTTCCGCAGCCTACCTGGAAAATATTGAGTGCAAAACTTTGTGCCAATACTGTGCCCACGAACCCAAAGTGAAACAGCTTAATTGGGCATTGGTTCCGAATTTCGAAAGCGATTTAATTAAAACGTGAATTGACATGGCCGTACAGCGTGTGTGGGGAGCTTTAGGATAAAGGATGTTCAGCATGAAATATTTATGCTGGCCTAATTTGTGTCCTGTGGCCACTAGCATTAATGTGGCTTCAGGCGGTGTTTGCTTGCTTATAACCTCGATCGAACGTTACAGCTCGATGTATTGGGCACACTCGAAAGTCAACCGAACATATAGTGCAGCCAATATTCAATCCCTACTAATTATCTTTCTGATTGAAAATCAATACTTAAAATTAGAAGCTGGTAAAGAACACAAAAAAGCCAGCGGCACAAGAGATAGAAAATAACGTTTACGTAAAAGAAGGTTCCGTGCCGAGGTTTTTCACGTGGCACAGGGAGTTTTTTTTCTATGTAGTAAGCAACATCAAGCAGGATTCATTATAACCAACCTTCTTAAGAATCCAAATCTCTGAAGGCGATTAAACTGCTGCCACCAATTATAATCTCCACTCAGCGTGCTATTTTAGTACCCTGCGTTCTTGTTCAGTTTATATATATATACATATATATGTATATATATATATATATATATATATATATGTATATATATATATATATATATATATATATATATATATATATATATATATATATATATATATATATATATATATATATATATATATATATATATATATATATATATATATATATATAATGTATACTGTATATATATATAAATATATATATATACATATATTTATGTATATATATACATATATATACATTTCCATCCAACGAAAAGATGGCTACGAAAAAAACGCCTACGCCTTTCGTTCGTGCCGCTTCCGGATGCTGGAAATGCGGGAAGAACCAAAAATAGAAAGGCAAACTTGGTGCACGGTTGGAAAAAGGGCGGTGAGGCAAGCTCCACTTTGCTCAATTTTACAACCCGCTCTTTGTATCTCCTGCAGAGGCCCTTCCCTTCCCACCCCGAAGAACAAACACAGAGGGTGAATTGCATAGAAAAAAATGTTTGAAAAGGAAAAGAAAAGGAAACAGTCTCGCTGGCGATGGAAGATTTAAATTCTGGGTGACGGGGGGAAGGAAGCTCGGATGGGATGGGAGGCGGGAGAGGGGTAGTGGAGAAGTGGTTACTAAAAATAGCGAACTTTGCCCTCTGTCTGTGCCCGCCTGAAATGCCTGCCAAAGTTAGCTAAGCGGAAGCATGGGCAGGATATTACAGGACTCGAAAATATGCTCCCCGACCACGTGCAAGCACGAAGAAAAAACTTACTCCATTCATTTCGCTATATTTTCCTACCTACCTGCCTGCACCAAGGAAGAAGAACTTCTACTTGAAGACGTGCGGACACAACCCCGGTGCGGTAAAGACGCCGCGATTGGGTGGGGCGGCGATCGGCAAATAGGTGAATTCGACGAACGGGAGATGAAAGCTACTTGAGCAAACGCGTTTTGCGTCATTATGGCGCAACCGTGGCGTAGTGTTGGTTCGATTGTTGTCACCTTTTGCACCGCAAAGCAAGCAGGAATAGAATTTTCCTGCAGCAGCGAGCGAGTAACAGCTAGAATAATAGCTTACACTTGTGCACTTGCCTCAACGCTCTGCGTAAATGACGCACTGTTTGGCATCTCTTTTTATATTGAGATATGCCAAACAACAACAATACGAAACAATCCGAACTCGGCTTGACAAAATCGCACATTGCAAAAGAGCTTCAAAAATGGAAATAAAAATAAATAATACTCCGAACGGAACACAACACGAATCATGCAAGCGATGGGAAAAGTTTTTCCCCCATAGAAATGTAAAAATAGAAAAGGATACTCAGTTTGCTTGGAAAGGTTCGGGTTTCTTTTTCGCTTTATGCCTTGTAATGCAAACAAGAATGGCAAAGCGTTGGTTCGAGCTTCGAGCTGGGTTTATACTTGAATGATGTTTTTCTTTTCCTACCCAATCGGAACGTTCTGAAGTTCCCCCACCGACTGCTCACCATAGTGATGATCGTTCCACAAAACTATGAAAATCGAACCCAGTATATTGCACTTGAGGCTGGTAGACATCTGGTCTTCTGCAAGGGACGCCTCGTCGTACATCCGGTATCATCCCTTCGCTTTGCTGCCGTTGCTTTAGGACCGAAGCCGAGCTAAATCGTGACCGATATGCCTCGTCGAGTCCTGAAGAATATCTATTTATAGGCACCGCAAAATTTCTCGCCCACTCCTTGCTGGAAGGCACGCGTAGAGCATATTTGCACTCCCATCTTTCAGCCACAGTTCACCCAAAACCCGTTTCATGTCCTGCTTAGTGGCGAGAAGTAAAAACCTATATCGAGCGAGAGAGGAAGAATATATAGAAACCAGATTGGAGAAAAAGAAACAAACAAAGCAAACAGAAAATAACTTAACCTTAATCAATCAGAACCTCCAGATATTTCGCCGAGACACGCCTAACGTACCTCGTAATACGTTAATCTCAGCGCAGCAAACGACTAAGCGGCGTACCAAAGTGACGGTCTTCTAATTACTATAAAGCATCATTAGAGCGTACCCACCCGGAACGGAGAAGAAGACTCGTACGCTACTGGGCAACATATCCGCATATCCACTCCGGTGACTCTCACTAGCACCTCGTCAATCATTGCACCGGTCGACCCTGACCGGGAGCTAATCCAGAGCGGGCCGCCAGACTTGGGTCCACCGCGAGCAGGGTTTTACGCTGTTGAGTCGGTGTGCGCCCTGACTGACGCCACTAATCCGTGGTGGTGGCCATGCTGCACCTATTCTATCGCCCTTTGAAGTCGCCGATGCTGGTAGATCGGCATCTAGTTAGGTTTTCTGTCGCTGTGTGTGTGATGTTGATTTTGTTTTGGTTTTGGTTTTAAGATCGGGATTTTACGTACAGTTTGGTCGGAGCGATTGATTTGTTTACGACCGACAGTCAGGGTAAATCATCATAAGATTCTTTCGCGCGCGCTTACGCGCTCCAACTTGGACGGTTCCGTAAAATAATTGATTTATTGGTACTTTGGGTGGATATTTTTTAACCAGCTCGCTCCCTACATGCTGTTTCCTCTTTTCAGCCACATCCTTCGAAATGTTTATATTTATCATGGTTGCGCAAAATGTGGTACTTTAAAAAAAACCACCAACACACACATATGCATCAATAAATATCGTAGCAGACAGTGGTTCCAGATCTCAGGGGAAGGAATGGGATGGAGTAGTTTGCCAACGCAATAATGAGTTATTTTATCGCCAGACGCCATCGATACAGCGTTTATGAAACACATGTACAGTGCCAGTTAATTTCTCAACGTCCCTTCATAATGCTTCCAGTCTAGTTCTAGTGAGCCGAAAAAAAAAACAGATTGAAAACTAATAAACGTATGTTTCCCTGCCCTGTTTTCCCACCGTCTCTTTTCAGGTCTCTACCCAAGTTGAGCAGTCAGGATGAAGAAGGGGGGGCGGCGCACGGTTTTGGGGGAGGTCATACTCATTTTGAACCAATACCACACGATCACGATTTCTGCGAGAGAGTTGTCATCAACGTAAGTATGGGAAATAATACGAAACATCCAATAATTTTAACTGTTCTGCAGACATCTAGTAGAGCAAATGAGGAAGAAATTATTGTGCGTAATCCTAAATCAATATTTCTTATTTAAGAGTCACAAACATCATCAGTTTTGAAAAAAGTATAACACCAAATGGACTTAAAACATGATGGTGCCGTGACCAGGATTTTAAGTAATAGACATTTTCTTCGTAAAGCAGACAGAGCTCTTGGGAGGTTTAGTGGTCTTGTTTAGTGATTGATGTATAACTATTGTTTTTCGGTGCCGTGACTAGAATACAAAAGTTAATCTCATCAGGGTAGATGTAAAGAAAACACACAATTATTAGGAAAACATCATCTACCGATGAGTGGATATTGCTGCAGATAAAAGTACTCAATGTATTGACGTAATAATTATCTTCTGTCAAAACAGAAACTTACACCCAATCTCTGTCTTTTCTTTGTCTCTTCCCTTTACTACCACAGGTCAGTGGTTTGCGGTTTGAAACGCAGCTACGAACGCTAAACCAGTTTCCCGATACTCTACTAGGCGATCCGGATAGAAGGCTGCGGTATTTCGATCCGCTGCGGAATGAGTATTTTTTTGATCGGAATCGGCCGAGCTTTGATGCCATTTTGTATTATTATCAAAGCGGTAGTATATATCAATTCAATTTCCCCATCAGCGCCATTAACGGAAGTTTGTTTTAAATTTCTCTCTCTCTTTTCTTCTCTCTTTTCTCTATTATGACAACCTTCGGTTTTTGCCACTCCACTCCACTCCCATCTTCGGTTTTTCTCGCTCATCATGGCTCCCTTCAAACAAATATAATAAAATATATAAAAAAAACCTGGCACCATATCACCATGCGTCATATCAAATAAATATAACGAAATCA